>NW_004524825.1:2526205-2546235 GCF_000260255.1 Octodon degus
TGAGAAGAAAGGTTTGTACTAACATTGTTTAGACAAGATATTATGTCTGCATCTTGTCCTCTGAATAACTACTACAAAGACAACAATAAGCAATGTATTAATTATTGTAACTGTCCTACTAACCTGTTTTGAAACTGTTTGATTGATATTTTATCTTTTTTTCTCATTAAAATGAATTTAAAAAGTAAAATAAAATAGAATGCAAAAAAAGCCAAATAAAGGCTATAGTTTATTTAATAGTATTGTGCCAGGGTTAATAGTTTTGAGGACTCTACTATAGTTATGTAAGAAGTTGACACGGAGGAAGCTGGCTGAGTGAGTGCAACTGTTCTTAATAGCATTTTTACAACTGCGTATATCTAAAATTATCTCAAGATAAAAAACGTTGAAAAAATGGAGCATAGTATAATTCCAACCATAGACACACATCTGTGTATTACAATAAATCATGTTAGCCTAAAAATTGTATTACTCATTGCTATCTTCAGTGCAGTTGCTTAGTTCACAGGTATCAGCATATACAGTTAGTCAGGGTGAGAATCCTACCAATTAACTGCTAGTTTCAAAAACCTGCTGGAGATTCTCAGGATCATTGTCTTAACCATCTTGTGCATATAAATGTATGGTTTTGCCCCTAATATTAGGGTCATGCTTGAAACGCCTGTCATTCTGGTCCTCTAAATATGTACTGCTTGCCATGTCATAGCAATTGCTGCTATACTGTCTCTCAAGTGAATGTTTGCTTTTAAAAAAAAAGAATAATAAATGAAAACAAGAGACAAGAAACAAAAGTCACAGGACTGTCCTGCTACAATGCTGTATATGGTTAGATTTCTAAATTTCTGTGAAAATATGTAATTATTTATTCCTTTTTTTTTTTTTTTTTTTTTTTGTGGAACCGGGGATTGAACTCAGGCCTTTGCACTTGCCAGGGAAGCATTTATTCCACTGAGCCATTTCCCCGGCCCTATTCCTATTTTTAAAAAATATTTTTCTTTTCTTTTTTTTTTCTTCACATTCTGTAGGGATTTAAAGTTTAACATATAAATACTTGATGGGAAAAACCTGTTCCATGTTATGTCTAAGATGTTTGATATTCAGACAAATACTGAGGTTAAGCTCAACTGCCTATGCTGAGCTTCTCTTCTGAAGGGTTAACAACTTAACTTTGCAGACCAAAAAATTAGACAAAGAGAAGAGCTTCAAGGACAGCCAACATTTTGGCCCTACTCTTTCAAGGTCAGTGAGGACTCAGGACATAGGAGAACCTGTACTGTAACATCCTGTAACTCAGTTGTGTCCCAAATTTTCTGATCAAGGAGATTATGGCGCCACACAGAAAAGTGATCGATGATGTAGAGTGTGCCTAAGGAGAGTCACATGGGGAGAAAACATTCTCTAAGGCTTTCACAGACAGCAAATTGGTCTGCAAAGGCTGTGACTCATCCACATTGCTGACGCTGACAAAGGATCTACACACTGCTGCACAGGGTTTCAGGATAGATCCTGAAGAGATTTGACTGACCTTGTCAAATACAAAAGTTACATTTCTTGTATATAGGTCTTGCTTTATCTTGCTCTTAACCATCTAGCAGAAAAGAATAAAAACGAGGTATAAAAAGTAAAGCCATATTAATATGCTGAGCTGTTAAAAGCTCAAGTCAACAACTTTGGACATTGCCAGTCCTATGGATAACCCACTGCTATTATGGACTACTGGACTATATTGGATTATTTTGCTGAATTCACATGCCTACAATATTTAAATGGCAATGGAATACCTTTATTGTAAACAAAAAGGGGGATATAAATGAAGGACTGCTTTGCATCTGTATATACAAAATAGGATAGATATACAGCTACTTTGTCTTAATTCAATGAGAAGAAAGATTTGTACTAATAGTGTTTGGACAGGATATCATGTCTGAATCTTGTACAGCAAATAACCACTAGGAAGAGAGTATGTAATGTGTTAATTATTGAAACTGTCCTACCAATTTGATTTGAAACTGTTTCATTGCTATTTGTTTCTCAACAAGTTTAACTAAAATAAAATAAAATAAAAGATGTAATCACAGGATCTCAAAGTTGGAAGAGCTGCTGTAGATATCTCATTCAATTCATTCATTTGATGCCTTAGATAACTTGGGCCTAAGCTGATGCAAATAGCAGCAGAACAGAACATGAACTGGAACATCTTTCCCCCTCTCAGGCAAGGGCTCTTTCTGCATCCTGTGTCTTTCATCTTCACCTCTGAAGTACCGCAAACACAGCCTGAGGTATTTGGGTATACATTGTGCTTAACATCTAGTTTCTAGACTCTAGAACAAGGGTATATAAATGTATTTTCTGCAAAGATCCAGAAAGTCATTATTTAATCTTTGTGAGATTATACAATCTTTGCAACTACTACTCAACTTTGTTGTTATAGCGTGAATGCAAGCAGAAACAATAGCGAACCATAATGGCGTGGTTATGTGTCAATAAAGCTTTGTCAAAAATAAGGTGACAGGGAGAATTTGCCCAGTGGGTCACAGTTTGCTAAGTTGTGCCCCAGACAACACCTAAGATGCTTTTAATGGAGTACAGTGAGTAGGAGATACATGCACACTCCCAGCTGGGCAATAGTGGTAAAGAAGAGATCATGATGGTCAGATCTTCAGAACTGAAGAAAGAATGGCAATAGGGATAAGGTCACTTTGTCCTTTGTGTTAGGTCACCTCAAGCAAAGGATAATCAAGTAGTATAAAGAATGTTGAAGACAATAAGCCTGTAAATGGAAAGATGAGCAGTCATCCTTGTGACATTTCTGTTTGCCCTTTTGGCAGGAGAGGACAAACACCCAGACCTATGGAGCTTTCAGGTTTCAAAAGGAATGAATTAAATCTAACTTCAAAATAATTGATCTTTAAGTGAAAGCATATACACATGTGCACCTAAAGGAAAGACTGTTTAGAAATAGTGACATAATAAAAAGTATAACATTTAAAAGGATAGGATTCATCATAACCCTGCTTAATATAGACAGAAAGCAGGCATAAGTGAGCATACTGAATTCAGGAGAGTATTTCTTAAACATGATTTTAGTAATATTTCTCAAAAATGTTCCCTAATTGGACTCCTTTCTTTTTTCTAAAAGATTGTTCTATTTAATAATGGTTATTACTCATTTCAAAGGTGCCCAATGATAAAAATAATCTTTCTCAGATAATATAAAACTTCAGCAGTATCTTTCCTTCTCATTTTTCTTACTTATCTTTAACCATGAAATACAACGAACTTGAAAAACACTGCACTGGGCATGCTGAAATAATTTCTGCTCCCAATCATGACTTGATATTGCCACAATCTTCCTTCTACAGCTCTGATTATCTTGTTAGTTTTCCAGTTAAATACTTGTATCCAAGTTCTGTTCTAGTCTCTGGTTGACTCCAGCATTACATCAAACATGTTGATTCCATCATCGGCCCTGTCGTGGCTCAGCTGGCTACAGTAATGTGGATGGCAAGTACAATCTGGCTAGTGTTCAGCTAGCATCCCCAGACATATTGTACCAATAAGCCCTACTGGTCACCTCTCCCTCCCTGGAAGGCCACCAGAGTATTTGACGAGAGCACAAAAGAAGCCAGCAAGGACTCAAAGCTATGCTAACCAAGAATACTAGGTTTTCTGGGACAGGTTCAGTCTAATCATTGTCCTTATTGACCAGACCCTAAATTTGTTCTTGTCAGACCATAAATTGAGAATTCTAAATTCAGGGCTAGGAGATTTTCAATACAGGCAAAAGAGATGGCACAGGACCAAACTGGAAGAAAACTGAATAAGTTCCTTACACCTTGGTTGCCTTGCCTTTTCGATTCTCTGCTTTCCCCTGCCTTCTTGTTTGGGGCAGATTGTTACTGAAGAGCCTAAAATGAACACTATGTCAACCAAAAAGAGGAACCTAGGGTGAGGATAGCCAAGGTAAAGTAGGGGAAGACAGGTGTCTATGAGGAGAGAGAAGATGGGCTGAAGAAAAGGGACACAGGGTCCTTTAAAGAGCACACATTTTAGAGTTGCTCAGCTTTAAATATTCATTGTTCAATTTTCTGGTAATGTGATCCTGTTCAGAGTGGGAAATGGGGACATGTCATTGATGATTATTTACCCTCTATCCTTCCATGTTAGATATAAAGGTTCAATGACAATGCATGGAAAGAGCCTCTAAAAGTTCTGACGCTGAATAAACCCTAGGATCATTAGAAGTTTACCCCTGGAGTGTATGGGGAAAGGCAAGCTGGGTAGCCTGTTCAAGAGAGGAAAGTGCCCAGAGTCTGGCTCTCTGGGAACACAAGATCTTTCTAGTCACTGCAAGTTGCTGCCTCCATCCAAATATAAGACAACTTGGGGAGCATGGCCTATTGGAAGCACTGAGTTTTCCCTACTTAGAAGCCTATATTCCTGGGTGAATATATCACCAACTTTATCAGGGGGGCCAGGGAGATAGCTCAGTAGAGTAAGTGTTTGCCTGGAAAGCAGAGGGCCTGAGTTTAATCCCCGGTTCCATCAAAAAAAAAAAAAAAAAAAACTTTCAGGGGACTTTGGGGCAGGCAGCCACAAGGCAAAAGAACTCCCCAGCAAGCTCTCTCAATATCCCAAGTCACCTTGGAATAGATGCTCAGCTTAAGGCCATCATAGAACACTGCTCAATCAAGGTGACTCTTTCTCAGCACTTATCCACCTTCACCTGCCAGCTTTAGTTAGCTGTCAAGAGGTTGTCTTCTGGATGGCTAACAACCTAAGTTTGCAGACCAAAATTAGAGAAAAAGAAGGGCTGCAAGGAAAGCCAACATTTTGGCCCTAATCTTCTAAGGTCAATTAAGACTCAGGACATATGAGAACTTGTACTGTAACATCATGTAACTCGGTAGTGTCCCAAATATCCTGATCAAGGAGATTATGGGGACAAAGAGGAAAGTGATCGATGATGTAGAGTGTGCCTAAGGAGAGTCACATGGAGAGAAAACATTCCCTCAGCTTTTCTCAGAGAGCACGTTGGCCAAGCAATGGCTGTGACTCATCCACATGGCTGACACTGACAAAGGATCTACAATCTGAGGTACAGGATCTCAGGATAAATCCTGAGAGGATTTCACTGACCTTATCAGACCCAAAAGCTACAAATCTTGTTGCATAGGTCCTGCTTTACCTTGGTCTTAACCATCCAGAAGGAAAGTATAAAAATGAAATATAAGAAGTAAATCCATGCTGTTATGTTGAGCTGTAGGGGACTCAGGTCAACAATTTCTGACATTGCCAGTGAAGTGGAAGACCCAATACTATTATGGACTACTGGACTCTTTTAGAACATTTTGCTGAGTTTACACACCTATGATATCCAAATAACAGAACTAAACAAAAAAAGGGTATACAGATGAATGTCCATTTTGTATCTGTGTATTCAAAGTGGTTAGGATAGATATATAGTTACATTCTCATAATGAATAGAATGATTTGTTCAAATAATGTTTGTAAATAAGATCTCAAGTCCGCATCTTGTACAGCAATTAACCACTAAGAAGAATGTATGCAGTGTGTTAATTATTGAAACTGTCATAGCGATTTGATTTGAAACTGTCTCATTGCTATCTGCTTATCAATAAAATTATGAAAAAAAGAGGTTGTGTGCTCTCTGCTGCAGCCATTGCTCCTCTGGCTGCTGGGGCTGGAACACTGAAGCTGCTGGCAATTTCCTAATTCTGATCTTAGGTTGGGGACAATGCCATAGCAACAGCTAAGTGGCAGGGAAGAACATGCAGGCTAAACATTTTATCCCAAACTCAGTTCTGTGTTTTTTCAGCACATTTTGGATTTATTACTCTCTCCAGTTGCTGTGACCTCAAGGAATGAAAAGCCATTTGAATGGTAGTATGAAAAAACTAATTTAAGAAGAAAATCTGCTATACATATATCAAATAATGTCTTTCAAACTGATACAAGTGACTCACTGCCTTGGATTAGCCTTTTGAATTATTTATGTTTCTCTTCTTTCTTCCTTTAACACAACTGAAAGCTGGTGTCACCAGTCCACCTCAATTCTGAGAAGAAGGCAAAGAAGGGAAGAACGAATCTATTTATTAATATTTGTGAGTGAGTACTTTGAAAATAAAGGAGAAATGCTTTTTAGCAATCAACTGCATTGAGACACTGCCTACTTTCACAAATTCAACATATCTTGGCATCATCTATTTGATGGCATCTATCACAGTCAATTTGTGGGAATGAATTGAGTGCTTACCATACGTGAAAAAGAACACTCTGTGCTATAAACACCTAAGCCTAAGTAATCATAGAAGATGCAGTGTTGTCACTTGAGTAAGAAGAGAATAGCAAATGGAGAAAGAACCTGCATTTCTGAGAAGCTACTAAGTGCCAAGCTCTATCCTTTAAGTTCTAGATAGAGAGAATCATAGGATGAATACTCTTTCTCTCTCTCTCCCTCCCTCCCTCCCTCTCTCTCTAATTGTTTCACAGATTATGTGAAAAATAAGACTTGAATTAGCTAGACATTATGGCCATGGCTACATAGGAAGCAGGAAACAGGGCCAGAATTCACTCACAATCTCTTTGATTCCAAAGACTGTGCTCTTTTCTCTACACCATATTGGTATCTAAAAATATGATCCTTCAGATCTGGGGCAGGAAATTTACATGATGATCCTGGAATGTCTTATCATACTTAGCAAGCAAAGAAGATTTCAGAGACTAGCTGGATCATGAAAGTATTCGAAAGTTAACAGGTTCCCCAGTGTACAAAGAGGGGTCAATGTGACCCTAAATATAAATAAGAACAATGGTTTAAAACATAGGAAATATATTTAAACCCATGAATTTATAATTATATTTTAAACATATTGACTATGATAGGAATGCTAGTGAACTAGATTGTTTTAATTTGGCATTTATTCTGGCCTTCCTATACCAATTGTATCTCTAGATAACTAAGCAGAAGATATACAGAAATATTGTAGCTAACAAAGACAGAATAATAAAATAACATCACGATTCTGTAATGCTTGATGAATGAGTGAGTCTAGGATTATTGATCAATGACTGCTAGCACCATAAACACAAAGGCAACCAGATTGTATGTGCAGAAATCACAAAACCATGCATGAAATGGTCTCACTAAAATCCAAACAAAAAGCAAACAATTCTACTAGCCTGAACTTTCAAAATCACCTGTGAAAAAACAGAGTGTTATGGATTGTGTTAAGCTCAACAATGAGAATGCCATCATCAAAATGCAGAGTTAGGAAATATTATGTGGAAAAACAACTCATTTTTTCCCAAAATATGAGTTACAAGAAGAGACAGGAAGGCCCTATATATTAAAAGACTTAAAGGCCTTATCAATTAATTACACTATCTAGCCCTTGTTTAGAGAGTTTATTCAAACAAATAAAAATCCATTTATGCATCTGTAAAGTAATCGGAAATTTAAACACTGTCAGGATATTTGTACATTTTAAGGACATTTTATTCATTCTTAGATGTAACAATTGTATTACAGATATATTGTTTAAAAGTCTTGCTCTTTTAGAAACACATAATGAACCATTTATCACTAGAGCTATTTGTAGAAATGGATGACCCCAGGTCTGGGTACGGAAATGTGCAAGACGAGCTTAAAACATCTCATCAAACCCCAAATCAAGGAAGTTATCATGACAAAAGGAAACAAAAACCTACTTGAGAGAACCCCCAGTGACTTATTGTGGTATAATTTTAGCGACAAAATGAGTAATAATTACAATTGATCAAAACCCATTAAATATATAAAAATCTATGAGTTCATAGAAATGCTTAAAACTTGATTAGACATTGTTGACAGCTGCTAGGATACCAACTCATTCTGAAAATTGATATTCTTAAAAGGTAGGACTTGAAGATTTATCTTGCCTTTTTTGTATACATTGTAACTGAAGGTAACTAAAATGGTTCATGAATAAAATAAAATTCTTCTTTGTAGAAGAATTTCAGCTAATAAATGTAGGAGGAATAACAGAATTAGAAAAATGTCATTGTGTCACCTTTAATGAAATGATGGATCTAAGCTATAAAAACAGACCGACTGAAAAATGACACCTTTGAGAAAATAATAAAAATTTGAATATGGAATAGGTATTAAATAATATTTATGAATTATTAATTTGTTAGCTATATTGTCATACTAGTGATATAATTTATAAAGTGTGTGTGTGTGTGTGTAAAGGCAAAATTTCTATATGAGATGAGAGAAAATTTTAAACATTTAAAGGAATTATTAATTGAAAGAGAAATATTAGGGAGAAAAGTCATTTGGGGGTAAAAAGGATGAAAACTTTTACACATAAAGTATGGGGAGTAAGCCATAAAAATAGGTTTTAATGTGTAGTAGGAGGCTAAAGTTTCAGACTTAGCACTCAGAAGAAATGTCAGAGCTGGGGAGAGATTTGGGAGTCATTTATACAGGGGCCTATAATGAGCAAAGCCTTAAGCTTAGATTTGCACATAGAAAGAAGAGAACAGGGCCAAGGCCAAGCACTGGGCAAGATTTCCATCACAGGGGTGTGCTAGCAGTGGAGGAGGTTGAAGGTATGCTGGCGAGGCAGCTAAGAGAAAAAACAGAACAGTAAGAAAGCAACCAAAACCAGGAAAATGGCAGGAATGCCCCAAAGCACAAGGAAGCACAAAATAGCTTGGTCTCATGGATGCTAAAGACAAGAAATTTGAGAGAAAGATAGTCAGTGATAAAGCCTGGATCCAAGTTAAGAAGGATAAGGTTGCAGAAAATGGAACTAATCCTTTCCTTACATTTGGATCATATATCCTAATTAATTTCAAACTGACAATGACCTGACTAACAGTGAGCCTATAAGAAAATGTCTTAATCATCAGCCTCCATCTGCCCTTATTCACTCCTTCCTTCATTTCCGCACTCCCCCAGTCATTCATTTAACCAACATCCACAGAGCCACTACTTCACGCCAAACCCCTGCTACGTTCTGCACATACTGAGACAAATAAAATATCTGCTCTCCAGAAATTCACAGCTTAATGAGGAAGATAGACCTAGACAAATAATTACAACATAGCATTAACATTTCAGCGACGACTTATTAAGTGTAAATGCCAGGCCAGGCACTATGGGAGGCAATGCAGATACAAACATAAACAAGTGGTTCCTGCCTGCTGAGAGCTCAGAATATAGCTTGGAAGGCAGAAGGAATTACAATCAATTGTGATATGAACTAGAAATAAAAGGACTACACAAACTACAAAAGAGCAATGAATAGGAAATAAGGCTCATGTGTAAGCCCTTTGAGGTAGGGGTTGTTTGTATGCTGATTTTACACAGGAGGAGTGTAATGCTTTGGATTGGGGCTGGCCATCCAAGGCCATCTATTGAAGGCTTGGCTGCCAGCTGATGGTGCTATTGGGAGGTAGTGGGAACTTTAGGAGGTAGGGCTTAGTTGGAGGAAGTAGGTCATTGGGGTAAGTCCTCAAAGGTGATAGTGGAACCCTGGACATTTCCTCTCCCTCTCCTTTCCTCTGTGAGGTAAACAGCTGTTTCACCATGTACTTCATGGCTACAATTTTTTCTGCCTTGCCACAGGTCCAAAAGCCACAAGAGCCAAGTGACCATAAACTGAAACCTCTATTACCATGGACCAACATAAATCATTCCTCCTCGGAATTCATTTTTCTCAGTTATTTTGTCACAGCAACAGAAAGCTGATGAACACAATGAGATTCAGGTACACGGAAGAAGAGGTGATTTTTCCCAAGGCCAAACAATTGTTTACAGCAGAGCCAGAGTTCAAGTGTGAGTCTTCAGACTAGGAAGTTCTCTTTTTGTCTTATAAACAGAAAAAAATGAGGAATAAGGAATTAGAAGGAGGATGATTGGGTGGGAGGAGGAGGTGAATAGCAGCAGCTAAATTTTACCAAATGCAAATTGTGGATCAGATGCTCTGCTAAGTGCTTGACATGCAGCCAGGTAACCCTCATACCTTATGACACAAAAACTCTATTAGTCCATTTCTTGATGTTCCACAGAGAAGTAGATAACATCCTCGAGATCATAGACCCATGATTTGAACTCAGGCACCCTCACCTCTTGGAAGACCTATAATTCATCATCCTCCTCTGGACCTCAGTCGAGATGAACTAACCTTGCCAGCCAAGAACCAAGGCTTGGCCCCCTCCTTCTACACCTAAGCTAACACCTGTGGGTAGCACTGGATGCTGCTTTGGGCTTGACAGGAGACTAATGAACACGACCAAGAACTAAGAACCAGCATTCAATGATACTTTCCCATTACAAAGAGACAGGAGCAGGGTGAGAAGGAGCAGTGCTCCCAATCTCCTATGAATGTTCAGACTAATCAGTCCTTGTTGTGGCTCCTGGCCTATAGCTCACAAAGACTTTCACATATAGAATTTGGTTAATGTGTCACTGTGGGTAAAACTAGTCAAAAAATAAATCTGAAACAAGACAGTTCTTGTTCATGGGAGATTTTTCTCCAAAAGATTAACATTTTTTTCCCTCTTTGCTCCACAGATATCTCCCAGGTGTCTTCTGGCCTTCTTGGAATTTCTACTAAGATCTTCAGCAATATCAACAAGAACATTCTTGCCACCAATGTAGGGAACACTATCTCATGGCTCCAACTTCATTTCCCTTTCCACCACAGCAGGGCTCAATGCAGCCAAGGGATTAGAAAAAAAAATCATACCACACAAGCTGGGGAATCACTCCTGGGTTTTGTGTCATCAATCCCCAAGTCAATACCCCTACCCTGTTCAGATGCTACATCTACACCTTCTACTTTGAGACTCAGTGTCCCCCAGTTGTTTGCCCAGCTTTGGCCCTTGAGAGTCAGTTGTTCTCTGCCATCTGATGTCCTCAGAGTGAGTGACTAAAAGGGCTTCTATGTTCCCAAATCAGAGCTCTTCACAAGCTTAGCTCTTCTACCCATCCAGTCTCACCAGATGATCTTTTGCCTATAGGACAACTAAGTCCTATGGGTGTCATGCCTTCTGGTACAACCCCTTTAGAACTGAATCCCTGGCCTAAATGAGACAGTGTCTCATTTGTCTCTTCCCCTCAACTCTTGGTACAGAGAACAGTCCTCAACTCTTGCCTGCTGGGTAGATAAACCATTCCACCTGCATATTCTTGCCCATCCTCCTCTTTGGAAATGGTATCTTGCCCCAGTAGCTGTGGGATGGCCACTAGGGACAGGTCTGGCAGATGATGATTGCGCGATTGGCTGAAGATCCAAAGTCTACCCACATACCCATTCTTAGTCATGTGACCCTGAGAAGATTACTTAATATCTCCATGTCATAATTTCTTCACATGCAAAATGGGGAAATATCACTGTGAGGACTGTTGAGAAGATTAAGAGACAGTATGTCAGATGTGTAGCACAGTGTCCGTTCAAGTGTCTGTCCATGTCACCAACATCATCATCATCATCATTATGAATGTTGACCACTATCATTGAATGCTGACCATTTCCCAGAATATCATGAAGTGGTTATTTAGGCCCACTTGGAGACCATTTTCCTCATTCCCTGGCTGCTTCTGTTTGTAACAGGGTCATTTACCCAACTGTGTATCCTGCCCAGTGGCCTTAGTGTGAGGGCTCAGCTCCCACTTTCTTTTGCCTGGCCTGCCTATTCTATTAAGGCCATCATTCAAGGCCTCACATTCAAGGCATGTGAATCTCAGAAAAATATTCACTTCTAACACATGAAGTTTGAGTAAGCAGACCATTCTCTCTTTGGTTAGGCCATCCCTAGAGCAAGCGGTAATGGAAGAAAGTATCAATATGGTTTGAGAAGCAACAGGTTTAGAGGGTAAAGCAGAGATAGGAAAAGCTGGGCTGTATTTGGGAACCAGGTATGGGTGGGCCAACACCAGAAAGACGCCCCCCACACACACACACATTGTAGTAGAGTTTCTCTAAGATTTTCAGAAAATAGCAGGAAGACAGGAAGGACAATTATGTTGCTGTTTCACAGATGGTGGGGAGTCCTGCCAATGTAACACCAGACATAATCAAAACAGAATGCTAACATCTCAGAGACTTGGGGTCACATCCTAAGCAAACAATGGCTGAGAAAACCTACTTGCTTGCTGCTCAGCACCCCAAAGAAGCACAGCCCTTCAGACCTGCTGACTCTGGGAAAGTCTGAGTCAAGAGCACCCTCAGGGTTCTTCTTTAGCTGTAGAAACTGAAGACTGCTTTTTGCCCTCTGCCTCATTCTTTAGCAAGGTTGGTATATTCATATTCATATTTATATTCAGGCCATTAGTGCCACTTCAAAATGAGTCTCAAAGAATGTCTGGGCTTGGCAATTGACAGAAAGCACTTCCCACGACCCACAGGGCTTCCTCTTTTTCACAACCTTTCTAGCCACCACTTTGATGCCTATTGCTTTTAGTTCCTTTGTTTGGGCAAACCACTCGGACTTCCTCTGCTTTTTGGATTTGGGCTGACCCTTGAATATTATTGCTGTGACTCTGGTGACTTAGTGTCTACAAAGAGAATCCCCTCACCTGCTCACACCTGGCCTATGCATATGACTTTTAAGTCATGGCATGCAGGCAGTATGGCCCAGAAAATATAATAATAGTAATAGAAGCTCCTTGTCAGAGATAAGACTTTTGAACTTTTAAAGTAAAGAATGGAACATGGATACAAATCTTAACCCCAGCTCTGTGGACCTATATGCTCCTTATCAAGCTATTAAACTTCTCTAAGCTTCAGTTTTCACCATAAAGTAAAGACTACATGGAATAATGTGTAAGTGCTTGGCAAAGGAGGTGCTCAGTGAATTCTAGCTTGTATATTAGTAATAACAGAAAATCTACTAACCCTCACATCTTTACTATCCACCAGACTGGATCTTGTTCTGCAGGTCCTGAGTATAAAAGGTGTTTCCTTACCTAATAGGCACAACCCCCAAGGAACAAAGGATATGGAGGCCCAAGGTTATTTAGTGATATCTCAAGTCACACCTAGGGAGCTGCAGAGCATTGCCTGGGAACTTTTGTTTCTCAAATCCTTATTTGTTTACTGTTCAAATTCCCTGATCAAATTTAGGAATTTAGATAGCATCTAGTATGATCTCATCATTTCAAGATTCAGAAACAAGTCAGAGGGGACAAGGAGATTTTACCTGCCAAAGAAGTAATTGACTGGGGAGTAGATCCTAGGCCTCCTTATTCCTAGCTTAGTGCTCTACAAGCAATGTGACAGCTTCTTTTGGGAAAAATAAAACTATCTGTCCCTAGTTCAGCCAACATGGTCACTTTAGCTCAAAGCTACCACAGCTTTCTAGGAAAACAGCCAAGTGGTAACTGCAAAAGCATCCTACAATTACAGGCTTGCACTCCAAGTACCAGACTCATCCTTCATGAACTGTGCACCTTCAGCATGATGGAAAAGAATGTGCCAGGGTGAAGTTCAGTGACAATCACGGCATGCCAACTGCCACAAGCTTGGCACTGTGGAGTACCATCATTGAAGTAGACCAAATAGTATTTCTGGAATGTCAAGCATGAGCTCTAAGAAACAGCCCTGTTTGGCAGTTCCTTCCGAAGCAATAAAGACAGTTAAATGAGGCCCAAGTAGTACAGGATATTATTGTTTACGTGCAACCCTTATCTTGCGGCTGTGGGAAAGGCAGCCAAATTATACAAGCTCTTTCCTTATAAGTGATGTTTTGCAAAACAGAGAAGGCCAGCATTGCTGTTGGTCTGCTGTTCTTTCTTGAAGTCACCTTCCTTCAAAAATAAAAATATTGTCCTCAAAATTCAGGCTCCAACACTGGGCCAATGTATTAGATTTTCTGCTCGTGGTTCATCAATAGATGCAAAAAAGTTAAATGAGCATGATGTTCGCTTCAAATGAAGAACAGCAGAAGACAGATGATACATTTGTCAATGTACCTACAAAGGAATCACAAATACTTTCTAATTTGGAAGGTTTATAAATCCAAAGGTTTCTGATGGAACAGGAGGGGATGTTTCCTACAGAAGAATATCAACACTTAAGATTTAAATAGTCCTTCTTCCCTCCTTCAAAATATCACCAGAATATATCTGCTATGCACCGTTGTGTTGTTGGCCAATGCTGGCTGTAGAGCCATCTCACTGATAGAAGCAGCTTGTCTCTGTCCATAGTGTGCCCTGGCCAAGAACATGAATCAGAAGTGCCTTGCCCTACTCCCATAAGCACATGGGCCAGTTAAAGACAGTGTCTACAGCTCAGGAAATGGATGCTTCTTGGTTCCTTCAGCTCCCAATATAAATAACCATAAGTCTTGGACAAGTGGCCTGTCCTAGCATGCTTCCTAGGGTCCTGGCAGTAAAAGGGAAAGTTCTTTTGGAAGGCACCTTCTTCATGGCCAATGCCCCCAAATGTAACATTTTACAGATAGTTTTTCTCTGTTTGTATTCACCTAACTACTTTTGTGCAGGACATGTTCTGCACTAGGTATCAGAGACAGAGTAAAGGATAAAAAGCAAACACTCTGTTCTGTCTGGTGATGGAGTGATTGGGCTTGGTACTATGTGAGTTGATCTCAGGGGACATGAATAGTGTTTCAATGGGCATGGGGGTGGGGGTGGAGCCCTAATGAGAAAGATGTAAGAAGGAAAGAAGTTAGCTAATGGCTCATACTCTCATTTGCTTAAACAGTTTGAGTCACTGGATTGTAAATGGTTGGGGCTGTTCTCTCAATGTGAATGAGTATATTCATGGAAAACACGCTTGTTATTAAAATGACGCAATGCTTTTCTGCAAAAGACTGCATGGAGTTGAAAGCAATGGGCCTCCATAACTATGTTAGCATTCATTTATAAGACTTCTGAAGCTTCTAATAAACAGGAATTTGGCCTGTGTCTAATTGGGTTTTAATGGCTCAAGCAAAATTAAGAACTAAAGTAATTTGGCATGGCTTTTTTTCTTTCAAACTTTCTATCATCCTAATCTCCTTAGCAGCTGTATGTTATAACTTATCCTCATCAGATCATAAGCAAAACCTATAAGCAAAGGAAAGAAGTTAATACAAATATATTTTTTAGTTTTATTAGAAGACTAATGTTATACCCCTGGCCCTATGTCTAGTCAATCATTCCACAGGAAAAAAAATCATTTATTACTGTCTAATATATAGATGTTATATTTTATGAAAATCAAAGTCATCTTCTTAATAATTTGAACTCATGTATATAAATATGTGTTTTATATCTCTACCCTGATGGTAGCATTATGCCATTAACTGACAAAGCAACCGATGCGAATGATCAATCATTCTTCACTGTTTGAAATTGTCAGGAATATTCTATGGTTTGTAATAGTTTCTTTTTAAGTTCTAATATTCTGAAATATGTATCTACAGAATGTTAGGTTTTTTTTTTACCAGAATGAGACAATCATCCCAGTTCTTATTGAAACCGACAACTTACATTTGATCTTCCCTGTAAAACCAAACTGTGAACACATTACAGAACCCACGCATGCATGGTGGTTCAACCAAACCAGCACAAAAATGGTAAGGAAATCACTGGGGAATCAAACGGTAGATAGGTCAGGTATGTGAGTAGAGTAGAATTAGTGATGCAGCCTTGGGAAAAAGAGGGAAGAACAACAGTCAGACATTAAAGTAGAAGAGGTTTTTTTTTTTTTTTTGTTTTTTTTTAAAGTGTCCTTTTTCTCTACTCATCACCTTGAGAAGCTTATTGTTTGTCCCCCTGCCACTGGAAGACATAGAAGCAGTAGAACACTGGCCACCAGAGTGGGAAGGTAACTCGGGTGGCATTCAGGGCTGGCCGGAATAATAGGTGCTAGGTATCAAGTGCATGGGAGTTGTCTGGGCCTTAAGAGTTTCTGCCTACCCCCAAACACATGTCAACACTCAGAAAGCTAGAGGTCTACAACCGAAAAGCTTTCTTTTGTAAAAAAAAAATCTTAGGCCAAATGAGCACTTCTAACACTAGAGGTACTGTCTTCTCATTGTCAAACTTACTGGCATTACGGGAGACACCAGCTAAGGTGTAAATTGCTTGCCATAGTTAGATACAACTATGCAAGATAGACAATAAACCAGTCAAGGAGGAGCTCACAGGCAAAACAGCCAAGGGGCATGACTAGAAAGCATGGAGGGAGGGGGCAATGCAGAGCAGCAGCTGAGACTGGGAGGGTTGTGCACGTTCCTATGCCAAGTGAGTGCAAAGGGCCTGTGGCAAAAAGAACTGAAGGGGCCCGACACATCTACACCATAGGCTCCCCAAACTAACTAGCCAAATTCCACATTAAAGACAAGTAAGTCTCCAGGAGTGGCATAAGAGTTGAAAGGATATTTTGTTCTGCTTCTGCCATGGCTGAATAAACTCCTGATTCATTCTAATCCTCCTGAAGATAGCAACTATATGTGCCGAAGAACATAATACAGAAACAGCCACATTAAGAGACTGGAAAGTGAATTTGAAAGTAGGTAGATTCTGGAAGGGCATTTACACTTGCATTTTTTAGACAGGGGACAAACCAAAGCTGCCAAGTAATCAAGACACCAAGAGCACAGTGACCAGGGTTTGATCCCCTGCATGCCCTACTAGACCCACCCCCAGGGCACTCCAGATGGTGACTGAGACTGGGCGTGGTGGTGCACACTAGTGCTTGGGAGGCTGAAAACAGGATCACTATGAGTCCAATTTGTGTAGTGAGACCCTGTAGACCCTGTACTAAAATACATTAAAAAATAAAATACAACAAGAGTAAGACAATAATAATAAACTGACATTCTGGTGTACAGAACTAAAGGAAAGAGCTTAGACCAAACAGAGCCATTGGAAATGAGTAAAATCTCCTTAGGAGAGAGCCTCGCTTTTTGTATACTGTATGAAAATTGTAGTTGACTCCTAAGCCATGCACATATACACAGACTTCAGTTAAAGGTGAACCTGGTGAAACAATCTTTCCACTAATAGCAGAGACAAAATTAAGAGTTTACATCTAACTGAGTTCACTAGCCACCAGAGAGAGCAGTACAATAAATATTTTTCTGAAACCCAGAATTCAGTCTCTATAATATACTGCCTAAAGATTCAGGATTCAATACAAAGTTACTCAACATATGAAGAATGAGGAAATTGTAATCCTCTTCAAGAGATCAAAAACTCAAGAGAGAGTAAACCTGAGATGACCCAGAGGTTGGAATTACCAAGGAAGAATTTTAAAGCAATTATTGTAACTATATTCAAGGGAACAAAAAATATATTCAAATATATGGCAAACTGGACAATACACAATGAAAACTACTGTGAAAAGGAATCTCTAAAAAGCCAATTACTTTCATAGCACACACAGAATTTAGAGTAAAATGCTTAAAAAATTTCATTTGCTTTAAATCTTCAAAACATGCTAACATTAAACTCCCTTGTTCTATCTTGGCTCACAAAAGTGATATCTAAATAAATGATAAGTGTTTTAAAGTCAATAAATTTATTTACTTATATTTAAGATTTATTTATTTATTTGCTAAAGGGTCTTGCTACATAGCTCAAACTTGTAGTGATCCTCCTGTCTTAGCCTCCTCAGCACTGAGATTACAGGTGTGCATCACCAGGCCTGGTTCTGAGGCAAGCACAGCATGCAGTACTGAGGATCGAACCTGGGTCCTTGCAGTTGCCAGGCAGGCGCTTAGACTGCCAAGCTGTCTTCCAGCCCTAAAGTCAATAAATTTACGAATGTGAGAAAATTTAACATTGTAAAAGTGTCAATGATTTTAAATTAATGTGTATTTCGGTGCAATTACAATTAAGAGTCTAGCATTGCTTTTTTCAGTTATTTTTCTGACTCCATGTTTGCAGTACATAATATTTATATCCCTGGGCAGGTGGTATGTGTAATTCCTATTCCCATCCTTTTCCTCTTCCTTTGCCCACTCCCTTCATTTCTTTTTTTTCCCATAATTTTATTGAGAAACAAATAGCAATGAGACAATTTCAAACCAAATTGGTAGGACAAATTCAATAATTAACACATTGTGTACTTTCTTCCTAGTGGTTAACTGCTGTACAAGATGCGGACATGATATCCTATTTACAAACATCATTAGAACAAATCATTCTATTCATTAAGAGAATATAACTATATACCTATCCTAACCATTTAGAATACACAGTTACCAAATGGACATTCATCTGTATAGACTTTTTTTGTTAAGTTCCATTATTTGAATAATATAGGTGTGTAAACTCAGCAAAATATTCTAAAAGAGTCCAGTATCCCATAATAGTATTGGGTCTTCTACTTGACTGGCAATGTCAGAAATTGTTTTTCTTTTCCCATAATTTTATTGAGAAACAAATAGCAATAAGACAATTTCAAACCAAATTGGTAGGACAGTTTCAATAATTAACACATTGCATACATTCTTCCTAGTGGTTAATTGTTGTACAAGATGCGGACATGATATCCTATTTACAAACACCATTAG
Organism: Octodon degus; assembly: GCF_000260255.1. Taxonomy (NCBI): domain Eukaryota; kingdom Metazoa; phylum Chordata; class Mammalia; order Rodentia; family Octodontidae; genus Octodon; species Octodon degus. The sequence continues at coordinate 2,544,746 of NW_004524825.1, forward strand.
AACAAATCCCTCTATTCATTAAGAGAATGTAACTATATATCTATCCTAACAACTTTGAATACACAGGTAAAAAATGGGCATTCATCTGTATCCCCTTTTTTTGTTAAGTTCCATCATTTAAACAATATAGGTGTGTAAACTCAGCAAAATATTCTAAAAGAGTCCAGTAGTCCATAATAGTATTGGGTCTTCCACTTGACTGGCAATGTCAGAAGTTGTTGACCTGAGTCCCCTACAGCTCAACATAACAGCATGGATTTACTTCTTATATTCCGTTTTATACTTTTCTGCTGGATGGTTAAGACCAAGGGAAAGCAGGACCTATGCAACAAGAGTTGTAGCTTTTGGGTCTGAGAAGGTCAGTGACATCCCCTCAGGATTTATCCTGAGATCTGGTACCTCAGATTGTAGAACCTTTGTCAGTGTCAGCCATGTGGATGAATCACAGCCATTGCTTGGCCAATGTGCTCTCTGTGAAAGCCTGAGAGAATGTTTTCTCTCCATGTGACTCTCCTTAGGCACACTCTGCATCATCGATCACTTTCCTCTTTGGCCACATAATCTCCTTCATCAGAAAATTTGGGACACTGCTGAGTTACATGACGTTACAGTAAAAGTTCTCATATGTCCTGAGTCTTAATTGACGTTGGAAGGCTCGGACCAAAATGTTGGCTTTCCTTGCAGCCCTCCTTTTTCTCTAATATTGGTCTGCAAACTTAGGGTGTTAACCATCCAGAAGACAAGCTTATTTTTATTACCACACAACCTAGGCTGTTGAGCTTAATGTCACTATCTGTCTGAATGTCGAACATATTAAGCATAACATGGAACAGGTATTTTTCATCAAGTATTGATATGTTGAACTTTAAGTCCCTATAGAATATGATGAAAAAAACATTTAAAAATTAGGATATATTTTAAAAATAGGCATAAAGAATTACATACTTCTTATGTTTACACTTAAGTCCAAAAATCTCACCATATACAACCCTGAAGCAGGACAGTCCCGCAGTATTCCTTTTCCTGTCTCTTGCTTTCATTCACCACCCCCTTCTTTTTGAACAACCATCTATGCGAGAGACAGCATAGCAGCAACTACATGTCATGACAAGCAGCCTGTATCCAGAAGACCAGAATGACAGGCATTCCAACCAAGAAACTACTATTACAAATTGCCATCTTCAGTGCAGTTGCTTATTTCACAGGTATCAGTATATATAGTTAGTCAGGATGAGAATCTTTCCAATTAACTGCTAGATTCAAAAATCTTCTGGAGACTCTCAGGAACATTGCCTTGCCCATCTTCTACATATAATTGTATGGTTGACATTGTCATGCTTCCTAGCTCTTGTCCTTTCCCTCTCTTGGTCCTTAAGATCCTGCTTTCCTTTTATTTGTATTATGCCTTTCTATTTGTATTTCTTCTTTTGAGTTCTTATAATAGGGAAACTATACGATATTTACATATGTGTGTCTGGTTTATTTCACTT
>NW_004524825.1:2556642-2595055 GCF_000260255.1 Octodon degus
GGGTAGGGGAGGTGCTGTGGAGTGGTGGCAGGTGTCCCAACGGGGTGAAAGAGGGTCTCACCCATGCTGCGCTTGAGCTGGGACAAGTAGGTCCCGCCAGCACAGGGTAGCTGGAAGCTCTCCCACACACTCACCGGGCCTGGGCTAGGACTGTGTCTGGGGGTTCACAGAACACCTCCCTTCATCTCTTGATCCCTTTCTCTTTTTCAAAAGATCTCTCTGTTTCTTAGCATGTATCTTTTATTTTGGTCTTTATTTATGTTTTAGGTTTCTCATGTAAGAGAAACCATGCAATATTTATGCTTGTTTTATGTCTGGTTTATTTCACTTAACATTATGGACTCAAGATACATCCATCTTTTTGGAAACTTTTTTTCTTTTGAAATCATTATAAACCTGTAAGAGAATGCAAAAATAGTTCAAAGTCTACTGAAGGCTTCTGCTGCCATTCCCCTATGGTAACATTGTATACGATTAAGGTAAAATATAGTTCACTAGACTACAATGATTATTCTGCCTTCACCAAGATTATTCTATATCTTGATATGATATAGTGGGTTTAACAATCATTATCACAATCAAGATGAAAGATTACTGCACCATGCTAAAGTGTCCCTATATGCCACTTCTCTATAGTCACGTCCTCCCCTCACACTTGTTTCTATCCCCTCAAAACTACTATTCTCCAACTTTACACTGTATCATTTCAAGAAGCTTATATAATTGAAATTATATGGTATTGACTTTTTGAGATTGGCTTTTTTTATTAAGCACTAAATTATTCATATCTGCCTAGGATTTTACAGATATCAGCAGTTCATTCTTTCATTGTCGAGTGTTACTCCATGATATGGGCATACCAGAGTTTGTTTATCCACTCACCCACTGTGGAAGACATTTAGGCTGTTTCCAGTTTGAGTTTGAGTTATAAGTACATCTATGACCACTTTTGCTGTGAATATTTGTGTACATAATTTTGTGGACATGAGTTTTCATTTTTCTGGGATAAATACACAATACAAGTAGTAATTGAATTATGATAATTGGATACTTACCAATAATGATAGGTGGATATGTATTATGGTAATTGGATATTTATTGTTCAAAGAAATCATAGGACTGGGTTTGCAACTCAGTGATTGAGCATGTGCTGGGCTATGCAAGGCCCTAAATTAATACATCGTAAAAGAGAAGAAATTAGAAGGCTTTCTTCCTGAATGACTGACTTTAAGAAATTACCTTCCCATGAGCAAATATGAGACATATCCCTCTACATCCTCACAACCATTTCATGGTATCTTTATTATATATCATTATACACCAAAAAATTGTTTAAAAAAAGGTCGGGGATATAGCTCAGTGGCATAAGCACCTGCCTGGCAAGTGTAAGGTCCCAAGTTTGATCCCTGGTACCACCAAAAAAATTGCATATATCACTATAGTATTCATTTGTTTCTCTTGAGGCCTAATAATGTTGAACAACTTTTCATGTAATTATTTGCCACTATGGGTTCTCTTTGGTGAAATGACCCTTCACATATTTTGCTCATTTTCTAACTGAATTGTTTCTGATGTTTTTCTGTTCATTTTTAGTATTATATGTACTTAGATACAACTCCACTGTAGGGTATGTGGTTTGAAAATATTGTCTCCTGGTATGTAACTTGTCTCTTATCTTTTTAACATAAAAATTTTTTTCTATGTTAATAATGGAAAATTTCTCTCCATATTCTTTCAGAGGAGAAAGTTTCTAATTTTAATTGTAATATTTAAGTATTTAGAAATTTAAGGGCCGGGGAGATGGCTCAGTAGAATAAGCACTTCCCTGTCAAGTGCAAGGGTCTGAGTTCAATCCCTGGTTCCAAACAAAAATATTTAATCTGATGAGTTCCAATGAATAAACATTTACTTTTATGGGTCATATTTTCAACATTGAGTGTAAGAATTCTTCACCAAACCCCAGATCTTTAAATTGCTTTCTTGTATCCTTTCTAATAGTTGTAGTTTTATATTTTACATGTTAGTCCTTGAACAATTTAGATCCAATTTGCTTTAAAATTTATTTGGAATCAATGGCCAAAAGATGAGAAAAAAATTTTTCACTTCCTCCTAGGGAGAAACACAACGACTAAGAAAATGTGGAAAATTCAGTCCACCTACTAATCAATGAATATAAAATTACAACAATAATAACACTTATATTTCTAAGTAATCAAATTGGTATAAAATTTGAGCATTTTTTCCTCAATCTTCTATACTCTAGATTTGGTCCATAGAATCATCATAGTATTTCTATTTTTTTATTTTTTATTTTATTTATTTATTTATTTTTAATTTTTTTGACAATTTTATTGATAAACAGATAGCAATGAGACAGTTTCAAATCAAATCGGAAGTACAGTTTCAACAAATAACACACTGCATATATTCTTCTTAGTGGTTAATTGCTGTACAAGATGCAGACTTGAGATCCTATTTATAAACACCATTAGAACAAATCATTCTATTCATTAAGAGAATGCAACTATATATCTATCCTAACCACCCTGAATACACAGATACAAAATGGACATTCATCTGTATACCCTATTTTTTCTAAGTTCCGTTATTGAATATTATAGGTGTGTAAACTCAGCAAAACATTCCAAAAGGGTCCAGCAGACCATAATAGCATTGGGTCCTCTGTTTAACTGGCAATGTCAGAAATTATTGACCCGAGTCCCCCACAGCTCAACATAACAGCATGGCTTTACCTCCTATATTTCGTCTTCATACTTTTCTACTGGATGGTTAAGACCAAGGTAAAGCAGGATCTGTGCAACAAGAGTTGTAGCCTTTGGGTCTGAGAAGGTCAGTGAAATCCTGTCAGGATTTATCCTGAGATCCTGTACCTCAGATTGTAGAACCTTTGTCAGTGTCAGCCATGTGGATGAGTCACGGTCATTGCTTGGCCAATGTGCTCTCTGTGAAAGCCTGAGAGAGTGTTTTCTCCCCTTGTGACTCTCCTTAGGCACACTCTACATTATCGATCACTTTCCTCTTTGGCCCCATAATCTTCTTCATCAGAAAATTTGGGACACTACCGAGGTACATGACGTTACAGTACAAGTTCTCATAGGTCCTGAGTCTTAACTGACCTTAGAAGGCTAGGGCCAAAATGTTGGCTTTCCTTGTGGCCCTCCTTTTTCTCTAATTTTGGTCTGCAAACTTAGGTTGTTAATCATCCAGAAGACAAGCTTATTGTTATTATCAAACAATTTAGGCTATTAAGCTTAACCTCACTATCTCACAGCATTTCAAACATCTTAGGCATCAAAGAAGAAATACAAATAGAAAGATATAATACAAGTAAAAGGAAAGCAGGATCTCAAGGACTAACTAATCAAGAGAGGGAAAGGAGAAGAGCTAGGAAACATGACAATGTCAAGCCATACAGTTATATATAAAAGACGAGCAAGGCAATGATCCTGAGAATCTTCAGAAGAATTTTGAATCTAGCAGTTAATTGGAAAGATTCTCACCCTGACTAACTATATATACTGATACCTGGGAACTAAGCTACTGCACTGCAGATGGTAATTTGTAACAGTAGTTTCCTGTTTGGAGTGCCTGTCATTTTGGTAGTCTGAATATGGGCGGCTTGTCATGACATGCCATTTACTGCTATGATGTCTCTCGGGTAGGTGGATGTTCAAGAAGAAGGGGGTGGTGAATGAAAGCAAGAGACAGGAAAAGGAATATTGTGGGAGGGTCCTGCTTCAAGGTTGTATATGGTGAGATTTTTGGACTTACGTGTAAACATGAGAAGTATATAATTCTTTATCCTATTTTTAAAATATAATCTAATTTTTAAAATGTTTTTATCATATTATGCAGGGACTTATAGTTCAACATATCAATACTTGATGAAAAATACCTGCTCCTTATCATAGTGTTTTTTAAATGAAGGTTTTACTGTTACTCAGGGCTAGCAAAGACAACAGACCAGAGGACAACTGACATGGACAAGACAATCTATTAGTCACAGTTCCCAGAAGCAAGGGACACACCAGGTTGTCTTAGTTGCTCAGTACTTGGGGAGGAGATGTTCTGAATTGCAGGAGTCTGGTAAAAACAAGTGGACTGATATGAGCTGAAGGTAAGTTTGTTTTGCCTCAAGGTGTGTTTGCAGGGCTGGGAATGTAGCTCAGTGGCACAAGTGCTTACCTGGCAAGCATGAGATCCTGAGTTCAATTTATGGTACCCAAAAAATACAAAAATACAAAGGTGTGTTTGTAAGCAAGTTGTTATTTTAAAAATTAACTTATTCTGTGAAGGACGGTCCTTTCCTGGGTTCACAAGATCCCAAGATGTCGAAGCATCTTACAATTCAGAAAATTTGTTAAAAAATGATTGACAAATGTGGTGCTATGTGAATGAAAATTTTGTTAGTGTGGTGATTGATATGTTTTTGCAGCTATTGTGTCATGAGTTTTCCCAATAGAAAAAATACACAACTGAAACTTCTCCCACAAAAAAAAGAAATCTCTCCCATAATGGAGGGATTTTTTTCATTCTAGGCAGTACATTTGTAGGATGTTCCAGTCTTGAGATATTAAATATTGTGCTTATAAAGTAAGATAAAGCTAAGCAGCAATAGCAAATTAACACATAGGAGAAAGAAGACAAAAATAGCAAAAGTAAGCTTTGCATAGTCTCCGGAGTCTCCAAGGTGCCATCCACTTCTGTCCAACTGTGACTGCCGAGTCACCTAGATGGGGAGTAATGGCTCAATCTCTGAACTGCAAAAGACCGAAGTTTTTACCATCATATTTTCAAAAATGGTACTGAGCATCTCTTTCTTATATTTTTGGCTTTGAAGTTCAAGCATATTCTCTTATGGAAATTCCTAATGCAGGATACTTGATACATGACAGACAATGACAAAGGATGGGTACAAACATATCTTATTTAAAAGACATTGAGAAATAGGTCCAAGTGTATATGGAAATGTGATATAAAAGTGACATCTCAAATCATCAATCTCAGTAATGGAGATACTTCAAGTCACTTTTAAATAAATGGTACTGGGATAATTGGAAAAATATAAAATAAGATCTATACCTTGTACCATACATGAGAATAAACTAAAAACTTCAGAATCTAAATATAAAAGATGAAGCTATACAACTAGTAGATGAAGACATTTATAAATTCCTTTTTGTTTTTTGTACAGGGAAGCATTTTTTAACTATGATTCAAAATGCTGCTGAAATAGAAAACCTGGGTGAATTCCTCTTTGTCCGGAGTATAAGGACAAGCTTACTCTAACCACAATCCAAAAACTAGTAGAAATAAGACTGACAAATTGAACTACACAAAAGAAAGTAATCTTTTAGAACAAAAAACATTAAAAGTTAAAAAGACTTTAGAAAACTGAGAGAAAATATTTGTGGCATATATCATAAAGGTAATTTCTAAAACAATTAAGAGCTCTCAAAAATTGAGGGAGAAATGAATATAAAACTTATTTTTTAATTTTTATTCATTTTAATGAGAAAATAAAATAGCACTGAAACACTTTCAAAACAGGTTAGTAGGACAGTTACAGTTAATGCATTGCATATTGTTGTCTTCATAGTGGTTATTCAGAGGACAAGATGCAGACATGACACTGATAAAAGATCTACAAACAGCTGTACATGGTGCTAGGGTAAATCCTGAGGGGATTTGACTGACCTCGTCAGATACAAAAGTTACATTTTTAGTTATATAGGTCTTGCTTTAACTTGGTATTAACCATTCAGCAGAAAACTATAGTCGTGAGGTATAAAAAGTAAAGCCACACGTGCTGAGCTGTAAAAGGATCAAGTCAACAACATCTAACATTCCCACTTCTGCTGATAAACCACTACTGTTATTAACTATTGGACTATATTGGGTTATTTTGCTGAATTCAAGTACCTACAATACTTGAACTGGCATCAATTATGAAAAGGCCCTTTAAGACTTCTCCTAATATGAAAAAGATGTGGTATTTTCATACAATGGAGCATTACTCGGCTATAAAGAATGATAAACTTGAAGCCTTTATATTGAAGTGGATGCCACTTGAACATATACTCATAAGTGAAATAAACCAGACACACATGCGCAAATATCGTATAGTTTTCCTAGTATAAGAACTCAAAAGAAGAAATACAAATAGAAAGGTATAATACAATTAAAAGGAAAGCAAAAACTTGAGGACTAGACAATGAAGAGAGAGCAAGAAGAGCCAGGAAACATGACAGAGGCAAGCCATTTAGTTATATGTAGAAGATGAGCAAGGCGATGATCCTGAGAATCTTCAGAATATTTTTGAATCTAGCAGTTAATTGGAAGGATTCTCACCCTGACTAACTATATATACTGACACCTGTGAACTAAGCCACTGCACTGAAGATGGCAATTTGTAATAATAGGTTCATACTTGGATTGTCTGTCATTCTGGTCTTCTGAATATGGGCTGCTTGTCATGACATGCCAGTTGCTGCTGTGCTGTCTCTCGGGTAGATGATGGTTTAAAAAAGAAGGGCGTGGTGAATGAAGGCAGGAGACAGGAAAAGGAGTGCTGTGGGACTGTCCTGCAACAATGTTGTACATGGTAAGATTTCTGGACTTATGTGTAAACATATATAATTCTTTATTCCTGTTTTTAAATATATTTTAATTTTTAAATTTTTTTGTCATATTCTGTAGGGACTTAAAGTTTAATCTATCAATACTTGATGACAAATACCTGTTCCATGTTATGCCTAAGATGTTTGATATTCAGACAGATAGTGAGGTTAAGCTTAACAGCCTAGGTTATATGGTAATAACAATAAGCTTCTCTTCTGGAGGGTTAACAACCTAAGTTTGCAGACCAAAAAGTAGAGAAAAGGGAGGGCTGCAAGGAAAGCCAACATTTTGGTCCTAGCCTTCCAATGTCAATTAAGACTAGGACATATGAGAATTGTACTGTAACATCATGTAACTCAGTTGTGGCCAAATTTTCTGATCAAGGAGATTATGGGGCCAAAGAGGAAAGTGATCAATGATGTAGAGTGTGCCTAAGGAGAGTCACATGGAGAGAAAACATTCTCTCAGGCTGTCACAGAGAGCAAACTGGCCAAGTAATGGCTGTGACTCATCTACATGGCTGACACTGACAAAGGATGTACAATCTGAGGTACAGGGTCTCAGGATAAATCCTGAGGGGATTTCACTGACCTTATCAGACCCAAAAGCTACAACTCTTGTTGCATAGGTCCTGCTTTACTTTGGTCTTAACCATCCAGCAGAAAAGTATAAAAACGAAGTATAAGAAGTAAAGCCATGCTGTTATGTTGAGCTGTAGGGGACTCAGGTCAACAATTTCTGACATTGCCAGTGAAGCAGAAGACCCAATACTATTATGGGCTACTGGACTCTTTTGGAATATTTTTCTGAGTTCACACACCTGTAATATTTAAATGACAGAACTAAACAAAAATAAGGGGATACAGATGAATGACCATTTTGTATCTATGTATTCAAAATGGTTAGGATAGATATATAGCTACAGTCTCTTAATTTAATGAATAGAGGGATTTGTTCTAATAGTGTTTGTAAAAAGGATATCATGACTGCATCTTGTACAAGAAATAACCACTAGGAAGACAGTATGCAATGTGTTGATTATTGAAACTGTCCTACCAATTTGATTTGAAACTGTCTCATTGCTATTTGTTTCCTCAATAAAATCATGCAAAAAGGACTTCTCCTAATACAGCTTCTCTAGCAGCAAAGAAACACCCATCTCTGACAAAACAAAACAAAAAAAGGGGATATGAATAATGGACAATTTTGTAGTGAAAAAAAATATATATGTATAAAAATAGGATAGATATATAGCTACTTTCTCTTAGTTCAATGAGAAGAAATGTTTGTACTAATATTGTTTAGACATAAACCTTAGTTTTAAAAAGAGGGTAAAAAATGAACAGATAATTTGAAAATACACATGATATAGATATACTTGGAAATGGCCCCTAAACTAACAAAAAGATGCTCCAACTGACAATTTGAGAAATGAAAATTAAGATTCTGTCAAGATATATCATGTGTTAGCTCTCAGGTTTATAAAAAAAATTTGAAAGTAGGAGAAAATGTTTTTTCTCAAAATCGTCCCTGGATATTTATTACAACATTATTCAGGATTGCTAAGACATGACATCAGCTTAGGTTCCGGTTAATAGAACACATAAAGAAACTATGGTGCACATATACACAATAGATTCTTATTCTGCCATAAAGAAGGATATAATTATGTCATGAACAGGACAATGGATGGAACTAGAGTAGACTTTGGAGAAACTACTGTTCTCAATAGTGTTGCTGGAAATATACATTGATACAACTCTCAGGGAGGGGAATTTTTCAATAGCTAACAAAATTAAAATGCCTTTTGATAGAGCAACGCTACTTTTTTATTGTGCCTCTTTCAGGTTCTTATACTAGCGAGACAATATGATGTTTGCACATGCAGGTCTGATTTATTTCACTTATTAGGATAGCCTCTAGTTGCACCCATTTACCTATAAAAGCCTCGAGTTTATCTTTTTTATAGCTGAGTAATACTCTATTGTATAAAAATACCACATCTTTTTTATCCACTCCTCAATTGATGGGCATTTGGTTTGTTTCCAAGATTTAGCTATGACAGATTGCACATATATCAGTGTTGTATGACATTTTCAGTTCTTCTGGAAAGATACCCATGAGGAGAATAGCTGGATCCAATGAACCTCCAATCTGAGTTTTTTGAGGAATCGCTACATTGGTTTCCATAGTGGTTCTACCAGTCTACATTCCGACCAATGGTGGAAAAGGGCTCCTTTTCCCTCACAGCTTCTGCAGCATTTATTATTGGTTGACTTCTTAATAGCCATTTCTCTGAGGTGAGATGGAATCTCAGCATTGTTTTAATTTGCATTTCTCTAATGACTAATTATGTTGAGCTTAATAATTAACTATGAAGGTACACCTCCAACAATACAAAAATACACATGCACCTGTTTTTTTTTTATTCCAGCAGTTTGCCATTTCAAAATGCTCAATACAACTGAAATTCTCATATATTGGAAAGGTCAAATTAATGCTAATATGCCCACTCAACGGAGTTCTAAGGAACAGCTATAAGAAAGAAATAAGACGAGCTGATGAGATATCTCAGTGGTCTAAATTGCCTGCTTAGGCAAGGTTAGGCAAGCGCAAGGACCATGGTTCAATCCAGGCACCACCTGCCACATCAGCCCTGCCCCTAGGGTGGCTTGAGCTGGCCACAAAAAGAAAAAAAAGGAATAAGAAAAATCTCTGTGAACTGTTATGGACTGTTACTCATATTTTAAAGAAGTAAACTGGAATTTTTATAGCATGCTATCATTCATGTAGGAAAATGAGATATAAAAGAACTGACAGAAATGAATGATCTTACTTACCCATAGGGGTTTGGCATGTATAAGGTGAAAAAGAAGTGAGGCTGTACATACTGCATGCTCGTGTTAATCAAATTTGTGAATATACTGTCATTTAGATACAGAGACCCAGCTTTCTCACTTTTGGAGAAAGATTAAAAAGAATGGAAAAAAAGGCTAGAATGAGCCCTGTGCTATGAGACTGAAATGAGATGTAGAGAATGAACTCAGTTTTTGAGATACCTAGATAAGATGCCTAGGTAGGATAGTGATGAACCATACTTTTGAAGGCAAAAGTATGATAAGAAGGATAACTGCACAGTCTCAGAGAATATCTGCACAAGAATATTGTTCATTGAAAAAGGAAAACAATAATTTCATGGTGCAGAAATGTGGCCAATACTCACTTAACCAATGAAATTAACATCACTAATGATGAGATACTTATACATCACCAACTCTGATTGCACTGAGAAGGGCACGCACACTTCTGTGGTAGTCTTGCTACAAGGACATGAAGTCCATATTAGTGTAAGAAAACATGAGACAAATCCAAATTGAAGAACATTCTGCAAAATAATTATTGAGGATCCTTCAAAAATGTTGAGCCCATGAAAGACAAGGAAAGGCTGAAAACTGTTCTAACAGAGAATGAGATCCTGGACTAGAGTTCAAAAACAAAAAAGACTTCAGTGGGACAACTGGTAAAACTTGAATAAAGTCTGAAAATTAATGAATAATACTGCATCAGTATAATTTTTCTCATTTTGAAATTTTACTATGAATATGTACAATGTTAACATTTGTTTAAGCTGAGTGAAGTGAACTCCATACTATTTTGATTGTCTTGATTCAGGGCATTCACTTTAAATCTTTGTGCCTGCTAGTCATATGAGCTCCTGCTGAGCTACGTACACCCACAGCCAAACTTTGCATTCTTTTTGCAATATTTAAAGTCTAAAATTACTTCAAAATAAGAAAAAATGGAAGATGATTTTTGCCCACACTAACACCAAATTAATTAAGGACTCATTAAGCTATGCTTCATATGTCAAATAAAAAAACCCTGGATTGCAGCTGGGAGGGTCTGAAGACTACAGTGAGGGCAAAGAAACCAAGTGTCCAAACTGCAAGCAAAATCTCACTTATGTATCACAAAAGGACAGCACTGCAATTACTGCTGAACTCTTGGCTCCAAGGATAATGCTGGAACATCAAGGCTCACCTGCAGAATGGAGGGCTTGGTGGGCCCGCTGCTCTAAGACAGTGCTCTTCCAGGTTTATAAATGAAGGTTGAAAAAAGAGATAGCAAAGTGCTGAGTAGGGGCTCTTCTAGTTTCTGGATAAGATAGAAAAGAAACATTATATCCATGGATAATTAATGAATTTCCTTTTTATGACAAGTTATATAAAAGAGTAAATAAAGAAATAATAAAAAGATAATGTGGGCTTCAGTTATCCAAAATAATACAATAGAAGTTGAAATTTAAATAATCCAATTATGTATCTGGAGTAGGAATCTCAGATTCTAACCTTCTTCTTCTAGAGGTTAACACCATGCATAGTGACAAGAAATTAAACATGAAGGGTCCCTCAAAAAGTGGGAATACTACACAAGACCTCTAAGAAGAAAAGGAAAGTTTATTTCTTAGTCCACTTATTCTCCTGTCAGGTAAGGATAGATCCAAGAAGGGAAGAAAACAAGTTTGGAATCTCAGCCATCGGTCACTGAGCCATTGACCCCTTACTGACAGATCCTCACCTGTTACAGTAAAATTACTTTCCCTTTATTTCACAATCTGCCAATTTAAGTTCAACCACCCTTTAATTATCATCTAAAGCTTTCTCTAACAGGGTCTCAGCTGTTTTCTAGTCCTGTGTTTGTTTCTGAGTCACATAAACCCAGTGGTTAAGAACATAGGTTTTGGAGTCTGATTGATCTGATTTGAAATCTTGCTTTGCTATCCCTTAGCAGATGACTGAATTATTTAATTTCTCTAAGGCTTAGTCTCTGAAGTTGTAAAGTAGGGATGATACCACCTATAATTAATGATATTGTTCTGGAAGTTAAACATGAGAAACATGGAAAGCCCTGAACACTACTCATGGCATTGAGTAATGACTAGATACCTAGAGATCATTACTAGCTGTGAGTGGATCCTGAGATTTCCTTACCTGGCTAGTGGATCCTGAGATTTCCTTACCTGGTTGTTTTTACTCAAACTTTCTTCCCTCTAAAATGAATCTCCCTGCAGAAATACTACCTGTCGTTTAAGTCTAGTGCCCAAGATCACCCTTAAAGAAGACTCCCTTTTACCAGATTGCTGTCCCTCTGCTTTGCATCTCTGTCCACTTGTACTCCTCCTTGGCATCACCGTCACACTGATCTGTACCCCCAGGCACTTCCCAAAGGCTGAGCCTACACTAAGCAGGTGCTCCAAGTCTCCTTTCTGGATTCAATCCACATGGTGCCCAAATCTTACATGATTTCCTGGAATTTTTTTATATTATTATTATTATTTTTTTTAGTTTATTTATTTGGTGTAGGGTCTCACTATGCAGCTCAGACTTATAGTGATCTTCCTGTTTCAGCTTCCCCAGAGCTGGGATTACAGGCATATGTTACCAGGCCCAGTTTCAGTGGCTGGCTGGGTGGGCCTGAGGCATGGCTGACACGGCATGTAGTACCAGGGATTGAACCCTGGTCCTTGCACTTGCCAGGCAGGTGCTTAGACTGCTGAGCTGTCTCATCAGCCCAATTTCCTGGAATTTTTAGTAAGCATTCCAAGTACCTGAGAAATAACTCAATTAATTCCATAGTCAGGATTTCTGCTAACAACCTCAAGTCAATGTTAAAAACACGTGACCAAAAACTGAACTGGGCTAAGAAAAGCAAAGACCAATAGATGTCAGGGAGGAACTCTGGGGCATTTGCTGCTGATGAAAATGCCTGCTGTGGAATATGGATATGTCATATATGCATTTTAGGAGTATGTCCCAGCCATTTTCTGTTCTGCCAAGCCTCATTTCTTTGCGATTTTCAACAAAAGGATAACTATGGAAAGTTTGCAGAATAACTCACAGGCAAATATCTGAAGCATATGAAAATGAAAATGGGTTGGAAAGTTGGCACTTGCCTACAAGAAAGGGATAAAGGAATAGTTCCAATGCTTCCCTTAACCTTGATGTCTTTTTCTCTGTTTGCTTTGAAACATAAACAAAAACTTCTAAGAAAAAATAAATGTGGACCCCACCCACTCACCCAGTTCCTTCCTATAAAGCAACAAGGTCTCATTCAAGGCTGGGGTCTTAGGATTTGATGCTGACAGGTATGTATTAATGGTAAGTTAGTGTGTTAGAAGCTTGGTCATCAGGATGGTGATGTTGACAGGTGACAGAACATTTAAGAGGCAAAATCCAGTGGAAGACAATTGAGTCACTGGGAAGGACTGTCCTTATGAGGAAATGAGGTGGTCCTTGAGGACTCCCGAGTTAGTTATTGCAAGAGTGAGTTGTAAAAGAGCAAGCCTGGTCCCTCCCTGCTCTCTGGATTCCTGTATCACCACCTGATCTCTCCCTCACATCCTAAGCATAATGCCATCTGCCATGATGTAATGCAGCCAGCGGTCCCTGCCAAGGATAATGCCATGTTGGTTGGACTTTCTGCCTGCAAAACTGGGAGCTGAGTAAGGTTCATTTCTATATAAGGTACTCATCCTCAGGTATTTTAATAGAGCAGCAGAAATGGACCAATACAATTATTCATACTGCCTCTGAACAGACCTGTTATAAAGTCACATATAAGCAAATGGAGCTGCCTTGCTAAGCAAGGACAAAGACTGAGTTTTCATCAGCTCTCTAGGGATGTGATGACAGTTTCCAGACAGAACAAAATCCTTGTTGGCTATATTCTGTTCTTATTCCTTGCTTGAGCATGTTTACAGACACACAAGCATATCATTTTTCATCATGAATGACTCAGGATCTTAAGGGTTGTGGAGAACTAAGTAAATGGTTAATGTGGTGTCAAAATAAGGACTTGCATTTAATAGTTTGGTGGCAAAATAACCAATGGTCAATTACCACTGGCTCACTTGCAAACAACAGGGGAGATGTATTCTCAGCAGTGCAAAAAGATTGACACACATTGGGATGTTCTTTTCTCACAGAAATGAAAGAGAATAATTATTGTCTTGAATGGAAACAACCGTTGATTCTTGTTACAGCTTATATTCCCTGCTTCTTTCTCTTTCTTCCTTCCTTTGCAGCACAGATACTTAATGAATACCTATCATGTATATGAATAATACTGTGTTCTCAGTTTAGAGGCTTAGCAGGAAAGGCAAGACATTGAAAAAAAGAAGAAAAAACAAGCCACTTAAGGTTCCTACAAAACATGACAAATTCCAGATTCTGGCTCCCTACCCTTGAGGTGCCACTAAAGTAAGAGGAAAGTTGATGGAGGTGAGAAATTTAACAGGCATTTATGAGAGGCTTCTGGGGAACTCATTTATATTTATTGGAGATTCTATTTTATTGGCCTAATTTCAAAGTGAGTCTTTGTTTAATAGACTTTCCTAAGTCTTGTATACCTGAAAGCATGTGATTCTTATAGCTGGGTATAAAATATCAAGCTTCAAAATTTCCTCTCAACATTTTGAAAATTAGTGATATATTCCTTTCTTACATCTGGGTCACTTTTGAATACTGAGCTGTCAATATAAATTTGTTATTTTGTAGCTAATCTGCCATTTATTTCTCAGCAATTTCATCTTAATCTTTGATATTTAAATGTTTATTACTCTTACTATGTGTCTATAGGCCATATCTACAGAAGGCTTTATCTTATAGAAGGTGTTTGATAAACTATTAATTCTTTAAAACTGAGGTAATTTATGTTGTGTAAAAATGGAGATTATTAGTCTTTATTTTCCTCAAATGCATAATTCTCCTCCACTTACATTTCTGCCCTCTTCTGTGATTCTTACTATACTGGCTTAACACTTCTTTCATCCTATTTCTAAGGGTTTTTTCATTCATACATTCCAACTATTTATCTCTTTCTGATTATTTCTACAAAAGTTATTCAATTGGTATTCTGTTTCATTAATTCTTCATCTATATCCATTTTGTTGTTACTCCCCCCATTAGTTTCATCATTTCAAATTAAATTTTACATAAATTGAGATTCCTTAATAGTCTTTTTCATAGCTGCTTATTACTGCTTCATAGTACCAATATCTTCCCTTTGCTCTTCAATAGTTTTAATTACTGTTGTGACTGCTTCATTAATTCTGCTTTGTCTCTTATAAAATCTGTAAATTACTGTATATTTCATTGAGAATAGTTGCACTCATCATGAGATGTTATTTCAGAAGACTTCTAAGTTTACTACTTTTATTTTCTGATTGAGCAGACCACTTTGGTTATAATTGCCAATCAATTTTTCAGACTACTTTTAGTGACTCTCCTCTCATTCTATTATGCTTAGGTTATATATATTCTTTCATTCAGAAGTTTGTTGACCCTTCAAAGCAGTAAAGCTGCAATTAAGATAAGACATCACCAACTGCTGGCAACTACTATGGTTGCAAGTATAAATATCTGTTCTCCGTAAAGTTGCTAGAAATAGATAACAGAGCTGTGTATTGCTAACTATTGCTGCTAAACTGAAAGTATGTTTAAAATCTACTAAACTAAGCAACATCTCTATATTTAAAGATGATACACAGGTTTAGTGAAATAAATACCAACTAAAATGCATCTTGGCATTTTGTTTTTTACGTGGCTGTGGCACTTACAAATTGTGATTAATATGTTAACTATTCTGAGAAAATTCTGTATATACAGTTTGATTCATCCCATATATAGTCTGCTTTTGAAATTTGTGATAGCCACTGGGGATCACTAGAAGCTCATATTCTCTTTCGGCATTGCTAAACTAAGTGATGCAGGTATGGGGAACATCACTTGGTTGGGAATAGGAAGACCTTAGCTCCAGCCACAATTCTATGTGATTTGGGACACATCCCCGTATTCTTTAGGCTTCAATTTCATAATTTGTAAAATTAGGGTTGAACTAACATCCCTTTAAGCTCTATAAGTTTACCACTCAGTTTTATAAGGATATACCAGACCAAAGCCAACATCCATGTTTTATTCATGGGAATCTATTTCTTTAGAACAAACAACATAAAAATTAAATAAATACACTTTCGATATAAAACATGCATTCTCACACAACAATTGGGGGAAAGAAGAAAGCCTATATGTCAAAGAGCCAATCTGTAACTTACTTTACAAAAAAACTCAGCTCTAACCATTTGCTTTGTTAATTTTATACCTAAAGATAGGCTGCCTCAGGGCATTTTCACAGCTTTCACCAATCTGTCCCAGTTTAGTTTTAGCTATTAAATCTACAGAGTCCAAGTGCTAAATACTAGATTAATAGGTCCTAAGAGTTCCAATATCACAGTGAGCACTTGCACCCTGGCCTAATCTCCAGTAATCAGCCTTTGCATAGTTCCCAAGTCTCGGCCCCTTTCTCCAATCCCCATTATTTTTCTCTTCTCTCTGAATCAGTTTCTGAGCTCCCTTTTATGCTAGCGGCATATGATGTCATTGTGTCTACCCCCAACTGTTCTTAATTTTCTCTCAGTTCAGCTCTCTTGAAGGCCTCTCAGCAGGCCCAAAGACACAACCCTCCTTTCTAGGGTGCAAATGAAAAGCTGGGGTGGAGGGGGAAAAGGACAGTTCACCAACCCATAATGACTAATCCCAGAAAAATAAAGGGCAGAGCCCTTTTAATAAACAGAGCACTCCAGGAAGAGGGTGGAGCCAACTGAATAAGTCCAGGGCTCCAATGAGACAAGTGTGCTCTTGGAAGCTGTCATAGCAACAGGAGTTTGCCATCCCAGACATGGACTACTTACACCAAAGGCAGCTTTCTAATATGAGAGCATCATTCTCTGAGGCCATCCTTCCAGCTTGCTGACTTTAAACTCCTAACTGTGTACACAATGCCAGCCTCTCACCTCCCTGTCTAAAGCAAAAGAGCTAAAATGGACTGTGGGAGACCTAGGCACACATTGCTTTCCCCTTCACTGTGGCCCAGTATTTTGTGGTGTTGCCGAAAAATATCCTGCTACAGCAGTTCCCATGGCTCATAATTCTTACTGGATTCATGTTCTGACATTCAGAAATGCTGCTTGAAAAATGGTGATGTAATGATGCTTTATAAAAAGCATCTCTGAGGTGGAAAATTTTACCGTATAATGGCACCTGGCTGGAGCAGAAAGGGTAGTGCCCGTGTGCTATTACTTTGGAATGAGTTTTCAACTGGGATAGTGGTAATAGTGGTACAAACTTTCCCCCTTCATCCTATTTAGGCCAGGAGCCAGTTGAGAACAAATCCCTTCAGAGCAGGGTAATTTTGAGAGAGGAAGGGCAGGCTGGAGGGTAAATGAATACAATGGAAACCCAGGAGGCAGGACCAAATGGCTGAGCTAGCAGTGATTCTCAGCCCTGGCTACACATAAGAATCTCCCAGGGGGCTTCTTTAAAAAAGTTTACCTTGAAATAATTCAATAATTATAGAAAAGTCATAAAAACAGCAGATAGATGTCACACACGCTTAAGCATCACCCACGTCAACATCTTGTATAAGCGTGCTATAATTAGCAAACTAAGAAACAAAACTTGGTATGATACTATTAACTAAACTACAGATTTTATTTGTGCTTCACCAGGTTTTCTTCTACAGTCCAAAGGCAAATCTGGAGTAGCCATCCAAAACCCCTTAGTCTCTGCCAATTTATGACAGTTCATCAGTCCTTCCAGGTCTTTTATGACCTTGACAAGGTAAAAAGCCTTGATAAGTTATTTTGTACAATATTCTACACTTGTTTTTGTTTTATTTTTACAGTCATTTTTCTGTTTCAGGATTGAATTCAGAATACCATGCTGCTTTTAATCGTCATGTTTTTATTTACCTCCAATCCCTGGCAATTTGCCTGTGTCTCCTTTTTTATGGCATTGATGGTTTTAAAAATTAACAGTATTTTGTATAATGTCTCCTAATTCAGGTTTGTCTGATGCTTCCTCATGATTAGATTGGGACTACATATTTTGGAGAATAGCACGAAGGTGACACATCTGAAGGGTTGATAATATGGGCACAGCAGACTGCTTTTGGTAGTGCTGGAGGGCCAGAACCCACCAGCCTTAGGCATGGTCAGCTAACCCTCTCCCACTAAGCGACACCTCCAGCCTGACATTAGCACGGATCACGGGGCTAGTGGAATTTCTGCCAGGTTTCTCCACTGCAAAGCTACTATTTTTTAAACCTGTCATGTGGATATAATTATAGATTCACATGAAGTTGCAAATGTAATAGAGAGCTCTTGTGCATCCGTCACTCAGCTTTTCCCAATGATTTCATCTTATGTAACTATAATACACATTCAAAACCAGGAAACTGGCAATGGAACAAAGTGTATAGCTCATTTGTAATTTTTTTCCATAATTCTATTGAGAGGCAAATAGCAATGAGACAGTTTCAAACCAAATTGGTAGGACACTTTCAATAATTAACACATTGCATACCTTCTTCCTAGTCGTTAATTGCTGTACAAGATGCGGGCATGATATCCTATTTAAAAACATCCTTAGAACAAATCACTCTGTTCATTAAGAGAATTTAACTAGGTATCAATTCTAACCACTTTGAATGCACATATACAAAATGGACATTCATCTGTATACCCTTTTTTTGTTAAGTTCTGTTATTTGAATATTATAGGTGTGTGAACTCAGCAAAATATTCTAAAAGAGACCAGTAGCCTATAATAGTATTGGGGCTTCCGCTTGACTGGCAATGTCAGAAATTCTTGACCTGACCATTCAATGGCATGTACCTTCTGTCATAACTTCCACTGCAACTCAGAAACAAGACTAGTCTACCACCTAAAGATCTTCCTCGTATTCCTCTTTATAGGCACAACCCCCTTTGAAATTTCCCTAAGCCCTGCAAATACTTAATCCATTCTCCATCTCTTTAATTTTATCATTTTCAAGATTCTATAAATGAAATAAATGAGCACATTATCTTACAAGACTTCTTTTTAAATTTATCATAATACCAATGAGATCCATTTGAGTTGTATGTATCAATACTTCCTTCTTTGCTTTGCAGAATACTATGGCATAGCATAGGTGCACCACAGCTCGCTCATCCATTCACTTAGTGATATATCTCTGGGTTCTTTCTGGGCTTTAATTGTTTTTGTTATTACAAATACTCTGCTATTAATATTCATGTACAGGTTTTTTATGGATGTAAGTTTTCATTTCAATGGGATACACTCTCAAAGAAATGAAACTGCCTGGTCTTTCTGACACTTTGTTCTGAAGTCAGCCCCCTAGAGAAGATGGATAATTACTGCATCAGGAGCAGAAGCTCTGGAATTTGAATCCTACAACTACTTTGTGCTACGTTGTTGTGTGACCTTGGACAAGTTACTCAACATCTTTGTCCTGCACATCTCTTCTACATCCTGCAAGATCTCTTTCCTCTAGATATACTTTTTACTCTGTTTCTTCCCCAAGAGACTGGCAGGTGTGGATTACATTTACAGGTTTCATTGACTTCTGGCTACATGTTGGGTTTGGCCATAAAGGAATTCTGTCCAGGAACCAAAAATTTAGAGAAGAGTGCAGCTTTCTACCTAGTTCCTCCTTGTGGGATCACCCTATGGAGGGCTTATGCATCCTGCAAGCAAAGACCCATCGCTCGTCTCAAGGCCACCTGCTCTAAAGGGATTTCTTTTCTTATGAATTTAGTACAGGGTCTACAGGGTCTCACTGCACAGATCAGACTCGCAGTGATCCTGTTTTCACCCTCGCAAACACTGGGATTACAGGCATATGCCACCACACTCAGTCTCAATCTTCATTTTAGCACGCCTCCAGGAGAGGGCTGGCACAGCATGTGGTGCTGGGGATCAAACCGTGTCCCTGTGCTCTGCCTAAGCAGGTGCTTTAGTCTGCTGAGCTATCTGGCCAGCCCTAGAGGGATTTTTTTCTAGATGCACTGTATTAACTGTACCTTCCTCATCCCTTTTGGCTTGTAACCACTCTACTAGTCTAGCTACAGGCTTTTGACTACCCATTATGGTTTCTCTGAACCATGGGCAGACATTTTAAATAATCCCTTTAATAAACCCTTATGGTGTGGCCATAGTGGCACATGCCTATAATCCCAGTACTCTAGGAGGCTGAGGCAGGAGGATTGCAAGTTTATGCCCAGTTTGGGCAATTTAGTGACTTGATGAAACTGTTTCCAAAAAAATTGAAGTGCTAGCATATATCTTACTATAAAACACTGGTTTAAATCCCTACTATCACTACATAAACAAACAGATGAGTAAATGAATGAGTGAATGACTAAATGAAGGAACAAATTAACACTCTCAAACTGTCATATTTGAGTGTGATATTTATTTCAGATGAAAAATCACAATTCATAACTTTACTTTCCTAAAGTTGAACATACAGATTACAACACCCGTATTATGTGATTGTTGTCAGAATTTAAATGAGTTACGTGGAAATATCCAGCTCAGTGCCCAGTATACACACACAGATGACTCTGAATTATCTCCCTTTTTACTTACCCTTCTTCAAATATATTTTAATTATATTCTAGCACTGGCATTGCTCCTTATAAGCTAAATAATTTTTGACAATTTGTTTCCTATCTCTGAATCTTGGTTTCTACATCTGTGAAATAGAATTCCTTTACCAAGTTTACAAATGTTAAATAAGCATCTACTATACACTAGGGACTATTCTAACTATTATGACTTACTTTGAATTTCACAGCATTACTATAAAGATAAAAAAGGACATAAGAGGATGTTACCTGACCATACAAATAATGAAATCCTGTCATTTGTGGAAACATGTATGAGGCTAGAGGACATTATGCTAAGTAAAATAAGCCAGGCACAGAAAAATGCTGCATTTTATCATTCATATATAGCCAGTGAAATTTTGATCTTGTAGAAGTTAAGAATACAGCAGTGTTGGGGCCAGCAAGATAGCTCAGCAGTCTAAAGAGCCTGCTTAGGCAAGCTTAAGCAGCCTTAGGGGGCCACAGTTTGATCTCACGTGCCACACCAGCCCCGATTTCAGAGTGGGCTGAGCTGGCTGGAAAAAACAAAAAAGAATACAATGGTGTTACCAGAAGCTGAGTAACAACCAAGCAGGGTTCGTCACAAGATTTAAAAGTTGTTTTAACACTAGAAAAGTGGAATCAATGTAATTCACCATGTTAGCAGTTGAAAGAAGGAAAGCTACATGTTATTTCAATTTCTATAGAAAGAGCTCTTAACAAAATTCAACACCCATTAATGATTTTTTTAAATTTTAGATAACTAGATATAGAAGCAAACTTGCAGAATCTAATAAAGAGCATCCCTAAGAAACACACAGATAACTACTGGTGAAAATGTACAGCTGTCTCTCCAAGAGCAGCAAGACACCACCTTTCACCAGATGATCGACATCATGCTGGAAGTCTTAGCCAATGCAATAAGGTAAAAAGAAATATATAAAAGGCATAGATATCTGAAAAAAAGAAAACTTTATTCATAGACAATGTGACTGTCTATGTAGAAAATATCAAAGCATCTACTAAAAAGAGGAAAAATCTACTAAAAAATGAGTACCAACAAGGTGATATGACTCAAAGTCAATGCATAAATATAAACCATATTTCTATTACACTAGCAATTTTTCTTTCTTTTCTTTCTTTCTTTCTTTCTTTCTTTCTTTTTTTTTTTTTTTTTTTTTGGTGGATCCGGGGATTAAACTCAGGCCCTTGCACTTGCCAGGGAAGCACTTATTCCACTGAGCCATCTCCCCAGCCCTACACTAGCAATTTTTCTGTTTAAGACCAATATTGAAATACATGTATAGATATGGATGTGTGCACCTATAAAATATTACAATAGCCCAAAGTAAAATAATTAGGCATAAATTTAATAAAATACTACACACTGTATGCTGAAAACCATAAACATTGACAAAGGAAATGAGAGAAGATATAAATAGAGAGACATACTGTGTAGATTCAAAGAACAGAATAGTAAAGATTTAAATTTTTCCCAAACTAAGCTACAGATTTTAATGCAATTCTGATCAATATCTTTTTTTTAGTTTAGGAAATGGTCTACAGGGTGTTCAGGGTCTCACTACTAGATCGGACTCATAGTGATCTGCTTGTTTACAGCCTCCCAAGAGCTGGGACTACAGGCGCGCCACCATACCCAGTCTCAGTTTCTGTCTCAGCACACCCCAGGGGCAGAGCCAGCACGGCAGGACCAGGGATTGAACCCCCAGCCCCTGAGCCTGCGTGCAGGTGCTTTAATCTACTGAGCTATCTGATCAATATCTTAACAAAATGTTTTATATTTACAGACAGTATAATGTAAAATTTATGTGAAAACATAAGGGAACATGCAGGACTAAAACAATTTTGAAAAAGAAGAATAAGGGCCAGGGAGATAGCTCAGCAGCACAGCACCTGCCTGGTAAGGGCAAGGTCCCGAGTTTGATTTCTGTTACAAAACAAAAGAAACATAGGGTTAGAAGAACAAATTTTCTAATTTAAAGTCTTATTGTCAATGTACAGAAATTAGGACAGTGTAGCATTGGCAAAGGGAGGGACACAGAGCTCAGTGAAACAGATCAGCACCTAAAAATGTATTCTGACAAAAGTGTAACAGTAATCAATCACGGTGGTGTATATATATAATCCCAGAACTCGGCATGAGGCTGAGGCAGGAGGATTACTATAAATTGAAGGCCAGCCTGGGCTATAGCAGCAAGTTCAAGGCCAGGCTGCAGTACATAGTGAAACCCTGTCTCAAAAAATGTGCAAATCAGTTCAGTGGAGAAATGAACACCTTTACAACAAATGATGGTGAAACCATTGTACACTTATGTGGAAAATATCTCCATCTAAACCTCACACCTTGAACAAAAATTAAGGCAAAGTAGATTATAGGTCTAAATGTAAATCATAAAACTTCTAGAAAATGGAGAAAAATCCTAATGACCTTGAGTTAGTTGAAGAGCTCTTCAATATGACACTAGGAAAAAGGAGACTGATAAGTTGTACTTCAGGGCTGGGGAGATGGCTCAGTGGAATAAGTGCTTCCCTGGCAAGCACAAGGGCCTGAGTTCAATCCCTGGTTCCGCCAAAAAAAAAAATAAGTTTTACTTCACCAAAACTTAAGTTTTTCTCTGTGAGAGATTCTAAGAGGATGAAAAGAAAAATTACAGACTGGGAGAAAATATTTTCAAACCACATATCTTATAAAGGACTCATACCTGTAATATATAAAGAACTATCAAAAATCAATCATAAGAAAAAATCCAATAAGAAAATACATGAATACATGTTTCAACAAGGAAGATATATGAACTGCTAATAAGTACAGGAATATATTTTCAACATCGTTAGCTATCAGGGAAATGCAAAAATTACAATGAGATAGCACATCATAGCTGGGTATTTATAATGCAGACTATGGTTCTGCAAGCCTAAGATATTTACTTCTTAGTCCTTAACAGAAACACCAAAATATATACTTAAACACAATATTCCGAATACATCTGGGAGAATATGAAGAAAAGCCTTATCTGTGTTCATGTGTGCATGTCAGATCTGATCACAACTTTTGCCAGTAAGAAACAGTATAGAAATGGACATTGAAATCCAGGTCTTACCCTCATTCTAGACATTTCTTTCCCCCATTTATGTCACTATATAAACACCTTTTTATCCTTGATAATTGAACATAAGCACCACTCTTCTTGAAGTATTCCCTGACCATCTACCCCAACTCCAGCTGGGAATGAAACCTTTTTATTCCCATAACACCCTCTGCATACTCGTGTCCTTTTTATGTTTTAATTTTTATTAGTACATATTTTCAGCAGAAAATGTTCACATTTCTCATGGGGAATTGGGACATGTACATAACACATCTTAATTCCTTTTGCATTTCCTTTCCTTCTCCTCCCTTCATCTCTTGGTGATTAGAGATAGTGTTTTGCATAGTTTGAATGTTTGTGACCTCCTAAAATTCGTATGTTGAAACTTAAACCCCAAAGCAATGCTATCAAGACCTGAGGCATTTGGGAGGTGACAAAATTGTAGAGCAAACACCCTTGAATGGGATTGCCACTCTTACAAAAGAGGCCAGAGAACTTGTTAGCCCCTTACCCCTTTCACCAACTGAGGACTTAGTAGGAAGTCGCCATCCTTGAAAGAAGGAGCCCTTGCCAGACACCAAATTTACAGGAAACTTGGTCTCAGACTTTTCAGCCTCCAGGGCCATTAGCAATAAATTGTTTTGTTTATAAATTAACCAGTCTGTGATATTGTGCTAATGCTTCCCAAATGGATTAAAATAGTGTTTCATAATTACCTATTGGTTTCTTCATCTCCCCTATTAGAGTATAAGCTCTTTAATTTTTATATCACTAGCACCCAGGATGAAGAAGGATGCATTTTATAAGTGTTTATTGAATTAATGAATAAATGATGATTATGAATGGATGGACAGATAGGTAAATATAGAAACAAAAGTGTAGAAGTGAGTCCTTTTTCTAAAATCACACATAGTTTTAGCCAAATTAGGACACTCTGTGATAGAAATCGCATTATTTTTCCACTGTCATGACCACTTGACATTCTGTCACCCCCAACTATGTATTTTTGCCTGTTAAAATCTCCTTCTTTATGATACTGTGTTTCATCCTGTATAATCCACAAAAAGAGATACCTAAGCCAGAGTACAATTATTGTAATGTGACTTAGCCCCTACCTAGGATTGGAAATGAGCTCTGTTATACAGTTGTACTCTGATGTTGGATTATAACCATTTATCCTAGAGAACATCATTCAGATCCTACTTCCCATCTCTGATCATGAGCTCTGTACTTGATCTAATGCTGGATAGGTTTACATCCAAAATATCACTAAATTCTTAAGCCAGCCCCTGCATGTTGTGATTTTCTCCATTTGAAGACAGTACAACTGGGGCCAGGGAAATTGCTCAGTAGAATAAGCGCTTACCTGACAAGCGCAAGGACGTGAGTTCAATCTCTGGTTCCACCAAAAAAAAAAAAAAAAAAAAGATAGTACAACAGAGGCATCAATGGTAAACAGAGCAGTGGCTTGCCAGCTGCCACATCTGTTACCCCTTCTTTTCCTCTTTGCTGTCTTCTGCCACCATGAATGGCTGCCCTCTGCCATGTGCACTCTGCCTTGGAGCCTGCTGAGTATGGACTGAAACCTCCACTAACTATTTGACCCAGAGCCCAGGCCCGGTGTGTGAGATCACCCGGGGCCAGCTGGATCCTGAATCGACCAGAGCGCAAGCCCAGCGTGTGAGTGAGATGACCCAGGGCCCACTGGATCCAGGCCCGGCATGTGAGTGAGACCGCCCGGGGCCCACAGGATCCTCATTCGACCCAGAGCCCAGGCCCGACATGGAACCTGCAGCAGAACTCCCTGCAAAGAGGCTAGAGGTAAGACCTACCCCGCTGAATCAGGAATGGAACATCTTGCCAGAGTGACACAGAGGGTTTGACTCCAAGGGCTGCAACAGGAAGAAGTGGAGTGCAGCAACCAGATCCAAGCCACACCCACTTGGATGAGTTTGAACTTGGTAGATCTGGACCTGATGCTAAGGTAATAACTCTATCTAAGCTCTACACCAAAGGTCAGAAAACAGTGCTATAGAAAATGACAAAGAGAAGGAACAAAATGCAGCCTCAGGCTCCAGGCCCACCCAGAACAAATGCAGAGGACACTAGCATAGAAGAAATTGGAAATCACACACCTGAGCTCTTAAAGATCTCTTAAAAACTAGGATGCAGGAAAAAATAATTCAATACCTGCAAGATGATGCAAAGATGAAAAATGTGAGACGAATAGGCATCAGTGAGAAGGAAGGAGTCAATACAAATGATATAAAAAGAATATGGATGGAAATAACAGCAGAAAACTTCCCAAATATGGGGAAACTATCTGACATTCAAGTAAAACTGAAGCATATAGAACTCCAAAGAACATCAACCCAATGAAAACCACACCCAGACATATAATAATCCAGATCCCAGAAATTCAGCACAGGAACAGTATACTCAAAGCCATTAAAGAAAAGAAACAGATCATGCTTAAAGGAAAACCCATCAGGATAATGGCAGATTTCTCTTCACAGACCATCAAGGCAGGAAGAGCATGAAGCAAAGTACTTCAAGTCTTGCAAGAAAACAAATTGCAACCCAGACTGATATAACCTGCAAAATTCTCTTTCAAGTATAATGGAGAAGTGAAATACTTCCATAAAAAATAACAACTTAAGAATTTCATGATGACAAAGCCAAACCTACACAGACTACTAAAAGATGTTCTAGAGAGGGAGCAAAATGACCACAACTCTATGAATGAGAGTGGAAAGAACCCACGAAATAGGGCAAACAATTAAACAGAGGAGAATAGGAGGTACACAAAAGCAGTCTTTCAGTTAGTCTTTTGTATACAGCAACAAAAAATTTCCATCAGCATACTCTACAAATGGACTTCTCCTGCACCCTATGGGTCATGATTCTGTCTGGGTCTACAGGGTGGATATCAAAGAAATAGCAGTAGCTCCATCCCACAAATGACATTTGGACACAAGCAAGTGTTATGGACATTATCCATGTCCACGACACACTAGAACTTTGTGCAATATCCTATACCCAAACTGTTAGAAGTGCTGGTCATTTATTTGTCATTCCAGTATTTATCTTATGTTTTATTCTTAGTAATTCTTTACTATCATGAAAACTTTTTCTAAGCTCAATTGTTTTGAAACACTTTTTAGTTAATTAGTATTTAATTTTCTGAATATTTCTTAATTTTAATTTTTGTTTTAAGATACTGCATATTTGACTTACAATCTATTTAAAAGACAAAAAATAAATAAATATTTATGCATAAAAATGGTAAACAGAGAACATATAATCAGCTCAATGGGACATAGAATATAAATTGTATTTCTCATCAGGAGTAATATAACTGGTAGCTGTTTTTTTTTTTTTTTTGTGGAACCAGGGATTGAACTCAGACCCTTGTGCTTACTGGGGAAGCACTTATTCCACAGAGCCATCTCCCTGGCCCGTTACTTCCACTTTAATCCCACAGTATACCATTGTTCTTTCCCACTAAGAAGGCATTTTTAAATGCATTTAGTACAGGGCATAAAGGATCTACAGCGTCTCACTACATGGATCGAACTCATAGTGATCCTCCTGTTTTCAGCCTCCCAAGTGCTGGAATTACAGGCCCGCACCACCATGCCCAGTTTCTTTCTTTCTTTTCTTTTTTTTTCTTTTTCTTTTTTTTTTTTTTTTGTAGTTTAAATCACCATCTCAGCATGTCCTGGGAGTGGGGCCAGCATGCTGGGAATTGAACCTCCTGCTTCTGCACTCTGCTGAAGCAGGCACTTTAGTCTGCTGAGCTATCAGGCCAGTGCCTAAGCAGGCATTTTATGAGTCTGGGAATTACTAAGATTTTTAGAAGGAAAGATTCAATGGAATAAATAGTAGTCTATATGGGGAAAGCATTATAATTTGAGTTGGCCCCAAATTATAGGCATTTACCTGAGTCACTGACTTTTATTCCTTCAAAATACAAAAGGAAAGACATCAGCTGATTAAAGGGAAGATTTTCTGCTTGGCCAGAGGCCCCATGTTTCAACATAGGAAGGAGCAAACTCCTATAGCCAAAGAAAGAGTTTCATTCAAAGTAAGAGATAAGAAAAAGTGGAAGAAGTAAAATAGAGAAGTAGAAGAAACAAAAATACCAAAATGTCATTTTGCCTGCCTTAGTAAGATAGGTTCAACATGGTATCATGCCTTCCTGCTTGCCTCCTTTTTAATTTCACTCTTTAGATCTCAGATAGAGTACTTAGCTATATGACCACTGTGGAGCTCTTAGCATTATGATAAGTCACAGGGCCCAAAAGCCTAGTTGTCCTTAGGAAAATCCACACAAAGAGGGGTTTTTTTTTTACTTCTTCAGTCTCAATATGAATAGTGATATGGTGGTGAATAATTTGTCTATCCATAATCATCAATCTCATGGAATCTTCTAAATGGCTATCAAAACAGGCAATAATGAATACTGCATTTGGTTTTAAGCAAATCTTATGTCATAAGTAATCCAACCTCAGATATTATTGTAGTGAGCACAGGTCAAGCCAAAGTGGGCTACATGAGTGTAAGGACCCTATGTGAAGGAGATTCTGAACCACATTTTACTCAGTATAAAGGTTTTCATTTCACAAGAGTGGATTTAATACCGTCAATTCCAAACAGGCTCTTTGCAATTCATCGAGGGCTTTCACAAAGGTGGGACACTTTGAACAGGCACATTTTATTTTTAAATCCTTTGTTAGAGACCTGTATACACACAAGAATGACAAGCAATAGCAAGAATAAAGGTTTTGTCTCATTTTCACAGTACATTTTCCTTAATATACCTCTAATCAGCAGTGCTGTACCTCCAGAATTCCAAGACCAACCTGTGTCTAACCACTGTCAAATGAAAAGGAGATAATAAAATTACTAGTGTGTTGCAAGGTGATTAAATTTACATAATGATTCTGGATTTGATTAAATGCCAGATCCCCCCTCCAAAAAAATTACCCATAGAGGCATTAAATCTTTCAGCCACACACACTCTACTGCATTTATGCTTCATCCACAGAAGCTCCCGTTTATCTTAGGAGAGATTACTGCCATTCCTCCACAGGAACACAGCATGCAGGTAATGCCTGAAAGCTTATTCAGAAGAGTGACAGTGGTTCATGCAGCTGATTTTCAGGATAAATATAAGAAAAATGTGAGAGAGGTAGTCATTGTGCTCAACTTCATCCAGAGAACAGACCACACCACAAACTTAGATGAAGTCTTTTCTACCTCTTGAAAATGGGACTGGTTTCTTAAAAATGCTATCTAAACAACTTTTGAAAATCAAGGCTCTCTTTCTACTCATAGACTCTAAGAAGTTGACCACAGACTTGACCTTCCAGAAGCACATTGTGGAGAAGTAAGGCCATGATATATCAGAAACACAATCTATTCTTGACAAATTAGTAGACAACTAATGTATGTTCTCTCATCCTAAGAACCATTCCAGTGGGGTAGTTACTCTCTCTTTTGTTGCTACATGTCCTAGATTGTGGTCTTTGGAATAAAATCATTCACATACAAATCAAAACCATGTACATCACCGTGAGGACAAGCAGCAAAGCAAAAAGTGTCAGGCAATAGCTTCTAGAATACTCATATCTATTGAAGAAATTACACAACAAAATGACACTTAAACCTCATTTGCCTCTATACCAAGTCACTGAAAATAGATTAGTTCCTGCTTATCAAGGAAAAGAAGTCTTACCCCTTCCATAAAAGATTAAGACCAGGGACTGTATCTTTAGCATGTTGTGCACTGGGTCCAAAACACTTCAGTCACAGAAAATAAATAACCTCTCTAACAGGATTGATGTCAACTGCTTGCTTCACACATCCTAAGGTTTAGAAATAGACAGTCTTGTCCAAGCAGCTATAGAAAACTAAACCCCACTACAGCTTTTAGTGGTGTTCAATGTTCTATTTTTTCCTCTCTTCTGAAGAATCCTACTGTTTGTTATCAAATGTCCTTCAATTTCTTGCCAGTCATTTGCCAAGCGTTAGAGGTAGCTATGGTTCATTCACAGTCAACATACAGGGCACATGCATTGCATTCAGTGAAGGTAAGTCACATGGCTCAGGTCAGTGCATTATTGTAAGAGTTAATTACAATTGTGGCAGGCAGGTTGCCTCAGCAACCTTGAAACAGTACTGTGGCATATGTCCAACGACGGTACTTACAAAATAACCTTTTAAAAACTGCCATTATTGGGCTATTTTTCAAGTGTGTAACAATCTGAATATAAAAAGACCAAATTTCCAGTTGCCAGCACAAAGTGAGGACTATAAACTAGTGGATTAACATTTTCTAGGCATCTGTTATAGCACTTCAAAATATGTGAGTGCAATAAATAAGTAGTTTTAAAGGACACAGGATGTCTTTAGTATTTTTATTTTTGTTAATTTTTGTAATAATCATTTGGAAGTCTAAAACTAAAATTTGTTTCCCTGCTAATTTTTCTTCATCTCATTGACTATTATGGAAAAGTTGCTGTGAGTCATGCAACTGCCTTGTTCCATTTTTCTTGAAAAAAAAATCCCTGGGGAATGCAGAGAATTAAACTCATAAATTTAATTTCAATATCTGGTAAGCTGTGAGGACAATTATTAAAGCAGTCATTTATGAGTATCTAGGGGAAACCTTAGTGATAAACAGTAGTCAATATGGATTCTTCAAACACAAATCATGCCAAACGAAGCTAATTCCTGTTCATGGTAGGATGGCAAGGTGAATAGTGAAAGATGGAAAAAAGTCAACCTATCTTAGAGAGGAAAGGATCTGATATAATTTAATCTGACATTCCTATAGAGAATACCAGAGAAAGATAATAAATAGAGATAGTAAAAAGAAACTTGATGGAATAGAGAGGACAGCTTTGGTAGAAGCTCAAGGTAAGTGGAACAGATGACAGAGTAGGATAAATTCTATGCACAATACTACATAGATCATGAATAGCCACTCTGGTTAAATCAACCTGGATTGTAATCTTAGCCAGTTATTATACAAAGTATATGTAGCTGTATATAATTTTGGAAAGAAAAAGAAATCAAATGCATTGTTGATATGTTGGAGACATTTAAATCAACCTCATTGGCTGTGATTTTTAGTCAAGTACCTCAAACAGAGAATCTTCACCAAATGCATACAAATGTAACTGGAAGGAACCTGCCTGCACAAAGACCACTGATTGAGAAGGAACGAGGAGCTAAAATGATGGGGAACAAGCTACTCTGTGACTTGGGAGGTAGGTGTCCAGTATTCCCCTTAATCTAGAGATCCAAACCCAAATTGTTAGCTTAGAGTTCAAGATTCTTTACAAACTGGGACATTTCTCCCATTGTACCTCATAGTGCTCCTACTCACCAGACCAATCTCTATCCCTGGGCTGTGTGTGGGTCCTCAGCCTAAATTACCTTTTACCTCAATTGTTTTCCTAGGATAATATCATCACCTTTAAAATCAGGCTCAGTGTTTCTATAAAATAGCATCCAGATTCACTAATCAGAATTATATACTTTTTACTCCTCCAGTGCTTCCATAGCACCTTGTTTAACTTGCATCTATAGACCTTTATCCTTGTGTCTCCCTTAGGAGAATTAACAGTGTACAAGTCAATTTCACATTAGATTGCGAACTCCTGGAGGGTGAGAGCCATGGCTTGTTCATCTTTATCTTTTTCACAGCAGGCATTCAACAAATATTTGTTGAATTGAATTGGCTTGGAAGTAGAATAAATACACCATCTAAGCATTTATTATTGGGAATGCCCCACAATTCCAGGAAGCTGCTACTAGTTTCAGGCTTAATTTCTACTACTGGAAAGAAAATAAAAAAGAATAAAACTAAAAATCTAAAAGCAAGCATCTGCACAACCACTCTGTGAGGAAATAATGAATGTTTACCTCACATTCTTGACATCTGGAGTGACCTTCCTCTTGGATGCTGACGGATTTAGAAATGTCCAGCGAGTCAGTCATGAGGACACCCAGGTTCTGAGTCCTCAAAGCATGAAGACAAGGTAGCTGCAGAGCCAGTATTGAAGGTCACCAAAAGGAGACAGTAATACAAATTGTCTCCTAATTATCATATACCTTCTCCTATATGTCATATTCGGATAAATCTGAATTCAAAGAATCAATATTCATACTGGGCAGTGCCTATAGGGAAACTGGAGAACTCTGATATGGAAAATAAAATACTTTACCTTTTGTTTATTGGTGTTTGGGGTCAATTAGAGCTTTAGGTTCTCATTTTGAGCATGCAGATATTAGATAATTATGCCAAATAGCTGCCAATTCTACCTAAGATCTTCATAATGGCAATACATAGAAAAGGTTGTATGCTTCGTGATGTGGGAATCCCCTTTCAGCTTGAATTATCAGCAGGAAGTATTTTGTCTCACCCAATATCCTTTTGTGGTTCACTTTATAATAATGCTAATTCAGCATGAGAAAAGTCAGCCCCACACCATAGCACAGAGCCTGGCACAAACACATGCTTGGGGAGTGGCTATTTTTGTGGCTTGCCATTAGAGGTTCACAGGCTTTCAAAAGTTAATGCATAACTCACTGGCCAAGAAAATCTTGCTGATTTAGTGGATCCAGTGAGGGTATTAGATGAACATACAGCTTTTAGAGTCAGATAGTCCTGGGTTCAAATTCTAATTCTTCCATGTCCTAGCTGTGTGATTTGGGACAATACCTTTAACTTCCTGTGCTACATTTGTCCCTGGAAGATAATTATCATATCTCCCTCATAGGTTAATTGTGAAGATTAAAGGAAATGGTGCCCAGAAATCTAATGTATACCAAATGCCAGAATAAGAATGAGCTAGAATTTCTAGTTGGAGGGAGTAGTCACATCACACGTGGTGAAAATAAAACCAGTGAGAAGCGAACATGTACAAATAAGCAAGAACTTTAAAATTGATGAAGCCAAACCAGAACATATATGCTAAAGCTATAAGAAAGAACTCATAAAAAGGAGAAAAAATTGCTATCAAACTACTTCTTGGGACAAACTGCAGGCTGGTTTGGGAGCTACCGTGAGAGCGAAGGCCAGTATGGACACATGATACTTGGGGATGGAAACAAATGAAGGTCATCTTCATCTCCCTGGAGCACCGACAGGCCCCTGAAATCATTCCAGGGTAAGAATGCAGCAAAAGGTAGTACCCTCAATATGGACAAAAATTAAAAGAAAACAGGACAGTGAGTGAATATTAAGTTTAAATACTTGAAATGATTCATCTTCAGTACTATATATAGAAAACGAATCAAAACTTCGGGGTTTCCCTAAAGTTACATTTCAACTATGTAGACTTTAAGAACATTAGTAGACTTATATGCTGCGACATGGGAAGTACACCAGGATATACATGGAAAGGTTTGTACACAACTGTGTCTAGCATGTTCCAATCTGTTTCACAAAAAAGCATACATAAGTAGATACATGTATGTATCTATGCATATTTGTGTATTGGTGTATATACACATATATACACACTTATATGCACATAGAACATTTCCAGAATGCTACACAGGAAAATGCTGCTGATATTATGCTTGAAGTAGGAAGAGATTTTTCTTTTCCTTTTACATCCTTTTGTACTGTTTGCATTTTTACCATGAATATGTATTACTCTTATAATTTAAAAAGATACAACAGCAGAGAAGAACTCTGCAAATGCAGCATGTTGCACAGTGTTTTGCACAAAGTAGGACCCAGTAAATACTTGAAGGGGAGAACGTCTCCCACTCATCTCATCAGCTGATAAATGGAAAGGGAGAAAAAAATTATGAAAAAAAGAAAAGGAATAACAGGGGAGCATAATGAGACCACAGAAGCAATTTGGAACAGTTTCTACTTTTCAAAAGACAAAAAAGTCATCGGAAGAAGTTGACAAACACCTTGCCCACCCAAGCAATGCCTGCTGTCAAGGATTCCAATGTGCTTTGTAAATTTTGTCTGCATGTCTGTGAGAGCATGTAAATAGAAGGATCTTTATAGTGGTGATCAGAGATCTGCCATGCTCCAAACAGAGAAGGCACAGAGCAGAGGTTAAACACCTCCTCCAAGCCATGAGAGATGCTTTGTCATAAGGATGCATGCCAGTCAGCAGCCCAGGGACTCTGTGGAAATTACTGTGAAATAATTGAGAGGCGAGCCACAGAACACCATGTTCCCAAATATGGCAATTTATTATGAAATGCTTTTCTA
Organism: Octodon degus; assembly: GCF_000260255.1. Lineage (NCBI taxonomy): Eukaryota > Metazoa > Chordata > Mammalia > Rodentia > Octodontidae > Octodon > Octodon degus. The sequence goes on from NW_004524825.1 coordinate 2,590,135, forward strand.
CAAAGGGCAGCAGAAATTAAAGATAAAATACTCTAATAGGTTATCTTCTCTCTCCTAGATTGGCCTTAATTCCATATAAACCCTAACACTCTCAGTGATGTATACTGGGGATTTACTCTAATAAATCCTAAATGGAAAACATAGACACATATCAGAAACACTGAATGCAAAGGAAAAAGAGTCATCTTTACTGATTCAACTTTACATATTCAATTATGAATTTCTAGAATGTTTTTGAATTTATATTTTTGCAAAGAATTACAACTGTACTGAAAGCTTAATGGATGAAGCTATCAGGATCAAGTTAAAAACAAAGAAACCCATGTGCCATTCTCATTGCTTAATTTATTATTCTCATAGTAAGTAAGAAACTCCTGAACAAATAGAAGGAAAAGTCAGGAATTCTGGACCTGCAGTAAGCACAGCATGTATTTTTATTTTAACAAAGATAAACACTCTGTGGCCAAGGTGGTTAGAATGAGTGCAATGGCTTTCTTGTCACTAGAGAAATCTATAGACGAGTTACATCAAAGGAAACCTTTCTACACCAATCATTTTCAATTTGGTAATTTAGCAGCAAGAAAGTCTTTATAAATATGTTGTCTATTTTATTTTTCAGATTCTCCAATTTTTCTTTCTGTCTAGCTATGGGAAATATACTTTTTTTTTACTTGACAATTACTTACCAAATGGCTCTCCCACTAAAAAGTACGATGGAAATCTGGACTTCTCTTTATCAAAGAATCTTTATCTCTTTCTTTCCCCTTTTTTCTTTTCCTTAGTTACTACCAGGAGATCAGAATGCTAGGCCTGGCTGTGCTGCCAATTTCCTGTATGGCTGGAGGAGGCGGGCTGGTTCACTCTGGTTCACTCTCTGGTTCACTCTGCCCATCTGTACAATGAGAAGCTGGGTGAAATGCAAGCTAAATTTCAATAGCAGTGGCTCTTTTAAGTCTGAAGACACTCAGAGGTTCTTGACCCTCTTCCCAACCTGACAGAGCAGGAGGCATTCTCTATTTAGGCCTCCTCTACAACAGAGGAGGCCCAGGTAATGTGGCTCTTCTTAGGGAAGTAAAGTTTCTCTGACAGGAAGGTGAGGGCCTTCCATGCAAGCTCTGGATTGACAGCTCAGGAATCTCAGCCAACATACCTTGTGACAGTCTCCATGACACAACGTATACTCACTCTGTAGACACAGTCATCAATCATGAAGCATTATCACATGAGCATTACTCATATAACACTTTGTGACCAACTGATGATTTTGGTGAAAAAACTCCTAATGATGGCTCAAGTAAGGATCTCCATAATCCTACTCTTTGGCTTCTCGAAGCCAGATGGCCATCTTCATGATGTCTATTTCTGTCATTCTTCAGGGAAATGAAATTATAAGAGGCACACATATGTACATCTACTGTCTTACTCTGTTCTGTGCTGCTATAACAGACTGCCACAGACTGGGTAATTTATACTAATTTTTTTTTTTTGTGGAACCAGGGATTGAACTCAGGCCCTTGCATTTGCCAGGGAAGTGCTTATTCTACTGAGCCATCTCCCCGGCCCCAAGACTGAGTAATTAATAAAGAACAGAAATTCATCTCTCATAGTTCTGGAGTCTTGGAAGTCCAAGACCTAGGTGCTGTCAGCCTTGTTATCTGGTAAGGGCCCAGTCCCACTGCCAAGATCGCACCTTGACCAATCATCCTCCAGAAGGGAAAAACACTATTGTTGATATAGCAGGAAAACCAAGAATGCAAGAACCAAGAGAGTCAGCAAAAGGAGGCCACACTAGCCCTTTTACAATAAGCCCACTAACCCACTCCTGTAGTAGTAGTGTTGATTCACTAAAGACAGTAGAGCCCTCGCAACCAAATTACCCCTCAGAGTGCCCTACCTCCTAGCACTGTCATAATGGCAATCAAATTTCAACATGGCTTTCAGAGGGAAAAGTGTCCAAACCATAGTTTGTGTATGTGTGCACGAGATGTGAATGTTGGAATTTTTAAAATGTATTAATGACACTAAAAGACACATTGCCATGAATCTCACTGAAAATACTCCGCTTGTTTTGTACATCGTTATCCAGTCAGTCAGTCAGTCTGTCTGTCTTTCTTTCATTTTTATTTGTACATGTTTGTAGTACATAATGTTTATATTCTTTGTGGGAAGTTGACACATGTGAATAACACATCTCAAGTCCTTCTTTCATTCCCCATCCCTTGCCTCCCTCTCCCTCTCTTGATCCCTTTCTTCTTTAAGAAATATCTACTTTTCTTTTTTTTATACTTTTTATTTTATTTTAATTTTTTAAAGGTAAGGATTCTCTTTTTTTTTACATTTATTTATGTGTGTGTGTGTGTGTGTGTGTGTGTGGCCAGCTCAGTCCACCAGAGGGTGGGGCTGGCTGGCATGTGGTGCTGGGGGATCGAACCGCGGTCCCCGTGCTTTGCCAAGCTTGTTCCAAGTAGGTGCTTTAGACCACTGAGCCATCTCACCAGCCCAAGAAATACCTACTTTTCTATTTGCTATTATTTATCTTTTATACTGCTCTTCATTTGGACTTTGAGTTTCTCATATAAGAGAAACCCCTTGCCACTTTCTGGAGCACTTCTGGAAGCCCTCTTTCCTTAGTGTCTTTATGAGGTGCAACAAAAATCAAGTGAATGCTCTGCCAAGTGCTATCAACAGAAAGATGGGCTCCTGAAAACACGATGGTGTGTGCTCATCTATCTTAGTCGCAGAATCTGGCACTATGCAACTTCTGGCTCTTTCCTAAAGACAAAATGACCATGAAATATACACTACAATATTAGTCAATTCAGGACACTGAGGCAACCAATGTGAGAACTGTGGGGACTGCTTCAGAATGTAGCATGAATGATGGGAAGTAAGAGAATTAATACAAATCCATCTATTGTGTATATGTGAATTATTTTGGCTCATGTGATTATGGAGGTTGACAAGTTTGAAATTTACAAGACAAGATGGCAGGCTAAAACGTCAGGTAAAAATTGACACTGTAGTCTTGAGTTCTAAGTCTATAAGGCAGGTCAGGCAGCCCAGAAACTCAAACAAGGTCTCTATGTTACAGTTTTGAGGATGAATTCCTTTTTATTTAGGAAACCTGTCTTTAATTTCAGGTTCTTCAACTGACTGGATGAGGCCTACCCACATTATGGAAGGTAATATGCTTCACTCCAAGCCTTTAGACTTTAAATAGTAATGTCATCTAAATCTATATTCTCCACAACATTCAAAACAAGGTTTGACCAAACAATTGGTGTCATAGTCTAACCAAGCTGACAAATAAAATTAACTACCACCACATCCGAATACTGGCTGCCTTTGCAGAACATGCAGGCAACTTAACCATTCTCCTTTGAACAGAGTTTTGCCTTGGACAGCTGACACTGGCTTTTTACCCTTTGCCTGGGCTGTAAATCCTGCCAGACCATACAAAAATAGTCCTTCACATTGGATCTTCTCTTCTACCGTTTCACTGCTTCCAGTATAGCTTAAGTCTAAGCTGCAAAACTAGCAACAGTAGGCGCCAAACACAAAGAAGTCAATGGCCCCTGTACTGTAGCTCAGGAAATGCCTCTCCACTCAGGAAATTCCTCTCCTTCCAACTTCCTCCTGCATCAAGTCTGCTGGCTCCCTAAAGCTCTTGGCTTTGTATACCGTCTACTCAGTCTCATCTAGCTCCATACCAACCCCTTTTACCTTCCTTCTGACCTGTAATTTGCAGACACAGATTTCAGTCTTTTCTGTCTGCTAGCACTAGGCAAAATTCCTTGTCTCTGAGCCACACCCATCCAGGAAGGAAGACCATATAACCTATATAATGTGTTACATTTCTTAAAATGCTTTCATGTCCACTACCCACTAGCTCATATTTTCTGATGCCACCTGAGAGCTTATAGATAAGCAAAGATATCATCTTCACAAAGCCTCACTTTGTGGATGAGGAAATTAAGGTTCTGAAGGAGTAACCCCCTAGCATGAGGGTACATAGCTAGCCAATACACATTCCCATGGTACGAACCTAGGTCTCTGAGTTCATTCATAAGCCAAAAGCACCTTTGTGAGGAGTTAAATATTCCTGATCTGACTACTAGTAATAACAATGATTCAACAATAATTATATAACTTTGCATCCAAAATGATCACAACAGCATTTCCCAATTTTCACCTAATTATCTCTTGCTGGTTCAAAAATTCTCCACACCATCCTGCTCCCTACATTAGACTGCAGAGATAAAAAGCTCTCCTCCATCATATATCTTAGAAGCTTAACTTGAATTTAGCCTACAAGACCATGTCTGCAAAAGGTGCGTAAAGCTGTTTGTTAAGTGGTCTAATGTGAGTAGGTATCTGAACAAAGAGTTTTCATCCTGAGAGGTGGGCACACAGAGCTGGGTCCATGTAGGCTACAACCGGAACTTGGGTGAGCTGGAACAGACCAGCCTAGGGAGATTCAGAACCAAGACACCAGGCAGATTCATGAGGGCTTTAAGATGAGGGTCCCCAATGGAAGGTGAAAAGTAGAGGCTAACAATCTGCATTATAACGGCTGAGACGTGAAGGACAGAAATTGCCACAGAGCAGAAGAAGCAGATACTAAGAGGCTCTGGTAACAAGTCATAGTAGTAGACAGAGGTCCATGCAATGCAGGCAGCAAGTGTAGTGAGGACCAACAGTAGCCAACAAAGAGCTCTGCAGGTGGCAGGCTCTGAGGCATCCTGGAGTCTCGGATATAAGCCACACACAGATGTCTCTGCAGACAGGCAGATGGGAAAGCCCAGGGAGTTCTGGAAATGGCCAAGCCCAAATTGCAAGAATATAAAAAGCAACTGAATTCCTTTTCTCAATAGACCAAAACACCAAGTATGGAGTGAAGGTAGCGACTTATGTTTTCTGG
>NW_004524825.1:2595155-2599017 GCF_000260255.1 Octodon degus
AAAAGTGGTCTCAGACAGACAGTGAGCCCCTGAATGTGGGAGGGAAGACAAGGTGTCAGTCACATAAAGGTGGAGATTATCTATTTACTAAGACTAAGGCAAAGAGTCTGACATGCACTTGTAGCTATGCTGCATCAGTGACCTCCCCCCACCAACTCTCTACCCTTTTCACCTCTCTTAACTACAGATAGGAAGGAGCCCAAGCCTTGATGGGTGTCAGGAAATGGGGAACTGGGTATAAATTGGAGAGTCATATTTTTTACTTCAGTTGTGAGGAAAGGAGGACATAGAAACATAAAGCCAATAAGCCCATGTGGGGTTTTCGGAGTAGATAGATCACTTCCCTAACTGGTAGAAAGTCTGTAGGGAAACCCCCGTATTTTTGACTTGATACCCAGCTCACTGATCAAGGGATCCTGGGATGCGGATGACTCTTTCTCATTCCAAATACTAGAAGTACCCTCCAGTGCACCAGGAAGAGGAAACATAACTCTATTTTAGAGTCCCAAGAAAGCACAAGAGTTCAAAACCTAGCATTAGAAAGGGGGCATGTGTATTGAGATCTGCATAAGAGTCACACAATGATTTAATCATAGAAGCTGGGATTTAGGTTTCCTGACTCCCAGCCCAAGGTTCTTTCCACTAAACTCCAAAGACAAATGTTTCAACACCCACACAAATTTGAAGATGGCTTTATGACAGCCCAATTTCCACCCATACCTTGGGCAATCAAGCTGATTTATCTCATTTGGTTTCAAAACACACTTTTATGGATGTAGACCAGAAGTTAGGAAGACTTCAACAGCCACCATATATAATAAATTAACTTTCTTTCCAAAGTCTGACTTACTTGTCCTTTGAAAAATAAAGGAAATACCTACAATATGTACCCCACAACAAAGTGTATTATGTTTAGCAGATTTCAGTAGCATGTTAATCTCAAAATTCCAATATTTTTCCGTTGCTATAGTTATGGCATCTGGTTAAATCAGAGCTCAGCAGCTGTGGGAAAGGCTAACACTGATTCCAGCCAACTTTGTGCTTTATTATTAATGCAGGACAAAGAAAATGGGAGCAAAATAGTCTTGCTTTCCTCCACCTACTCTCAGGGTCAAAGCTCCTTAAATAGTGTGGGTTGGATGTAATATTGACTCCCTGCCATCCTCAGTCCCAAGGTATTGAGTGAAGGCGAGTAACTTCTGATCTCTAGTGGAGTTATGCATTTTGGGCATGTTAATATGCCAAGGCGTGTTCGCTTAGTCAATCCTGATGCCTACCATACTGAGGTCCTAAAACATGAGGACTTTTAAATGGAGTCACTAGTTCGGACTGTACTGCTTTCCATTTCATAATTTCCATTTTTAACTTCTATTATTTAAGAGCTTCTTTAATCCAGTTTCCAGAGAAGTTTAGGCATATTTCTTAGGTTTACACATGGGGGCAATTACTGGTATCTGAATTGTCTATACAGACTATTTCCTTACCTCTGAAAGTGACTTGGTCTATAAATGTTATTCTGAACATTTATGGACTATCATAAATATACATGACAGAGCATTTCCAAAGTTGTGACAATAAAATCAATATAGTATAAATTATGACATGGATTTGTAATGGCATGCTGTCTTACAGGATTCAAAAGTAGAGATAGGTCCATTTTTAAAAGGGCATTAGCAGGTTTTCTATGATCCCTTCTCTCAAATGTTAATTTTCTCTCTTCAAATATGTAATGTTTTATGGGTACACATTCTCTGGAAAATAAGATCTATGTTTGAGTTTAAATGGACTCTTCAAAAATCATTCATATACACCTACTAAAGTTATTCCATTCATGTATACTCAAATTGATCCTGGTTTTGTACAGAAATTATGAGAGCAGACAATAGCACATCACTGGCAGAAGCATATTGTACATACAAATTGTCCATGATTTCTCTGACTTTTGGAGTTGGATGCATACCTGTTTGATCAACATGCTATGGACTCCACTAAAATGACTGTGTTTATGCATGGTGCTCCACTCATCTAAGCTCGGCAAATGACTATATCTTAAAGCTTGAAGAGGGACCAGGGAGATGGTGCAGTAGAATAAGTGCTTGCCTGGCAAGCTCAAGGGCCTGAGTTCAATCCCCAGTTCTGGAAAAAAAAAAGCTTGAAGACTTTTATTGAGTCAAATACCTGAGTTCTCACATAACTCCGAAAGGCCTTCGCAGAGACAGAGCCAAGCATGGGTCATCCTCACATGAGTTCAGTCACTCATCTTAGGCAGTGTGGCTTCTACTTGGAAACATACAACTTGTTAGCAACCTAGACAAATGGGAGATCCTCTCCTATGACCTTCTGGGAACTAAATAAATGTGAAATTTACAGATTGATAGTCTTTTTATATAAAAAATGTCCACTGCATGTCTGTAGAATGTCTACCATATCTCCAATACCTTGGAATGCCTATTATTACCACTTAAAACACCAGACACATTGTGTACCTGTCAGTAAGAATTCAGGCATTGTGAGTTTCTACTATACCAATGTTGCAATAATACTATTGTATGACATTGGCATTTTACCATATAATAATATACATCACTGGTCAGTATTTCCATTCTGATTTCTAAATGGTTAATGAACATTTCCATACTGTATCCATATCATTAATACGCTCAGTGTACAAATTCCTTGCAGTACTGGTGACTTAATCCTCTCTGATGTTCACATCAATTCAAAACTCCAAAAGATATGAGCCATTAAGTTTTTAGTAAGTATGGTAAGGGTGATTTGGAGATCAATTCAAGATCTTGAGGAATTTTTCACATACTTTTATACTTTTTCAAGTACATTACACAGTGAAATATAATTTGTTTACAAAGATAGAAGCTGGTTAAAGGATATCCTTTATTAACTGCTTCTCACTTCATCCCATGTTAAGGAAATGTGTAGAAAAGCACCAAATTGGAAATCAAAAGATGTGGATTACTTTTTTTCTGCCACTTCTTAGCTGTGAGACGCTGTATTCTTTCTCTTCAAACTTAAATCTCCCCATGTATAGAATAGTGGACTTGGACTAGCTTATCGCTAGAGGCCACTTCTACCCCAGAATAAATGGTCCCTGAACATTTTACAATCTGCAAATCAAGAAAAGGTTTCACCCCCAGTTTCCTGATGTCCATGATCCTGGGTATTGGCCTCAGTAAAGGCTTTAGATTATGTAACTGTGTTACCAAACCAACCTTTATCTTCTTATTCACAAATACTTTATGACTGATTACTATTCTAGTTGCTTTTAATTTGAGGTCCCTTTTCCATATCTCATTCAATCTATTTGGATCAATAAGATGCAAAAGAAGAAGCTGACACATGCTATTCCATAGGAAACTTTTGTACGCTCACATATGAGGGGTGGGTGAGAAACAACATTATCTGGTAGCACTGAAGGAACATACAATGCTTACTGTGGACAAGAGAAGACATAACAGTACACTAGATGAGAACATCCTTTAAGTTTGTGAAGAGTTTTCCAACTAGCAAATGATTTGCTGCTGCCTTATACACAAAGAAGTTTAACCTAGAATCAAGCAGTAGAGGATACCAATAAATGGGTTTTTGTGCAGCTTAAAGAAGGTTGTAAGAAAGCAGCCTGAGGGCCCAGCCCTAGCTCAGTTCTTTAAGTGGCTGCTTCCACAATGCTGGCAGCCTCAGTTTGCTGTAGTTCGATCCCCACAACACTCCAGCCATGCCAAAGTGCCCTGAAGGCATTCAAGGAGCAAAAAAAAAAAATTCCTTATACTAACTAATCAAGAGAGGGAAATGGGATGAGCTAGGAAACATGACAATGTTAAGCCATGCAGTTATATGTAAAAGTTGA
>NW_004524825.1:2600427-2623252 GCF_000260255.1 Octodon degus
AAAAAAAAAGCAGCCTGAAGATGGAATAAGGTGCTGGGAGATACAATGAGCCCTTTGTCAGTGGAGGTACTCATATTGAAGACTAGACAGCCACTGGTACAGATGCATCCAAAGATACTTAGCCTACACTAGCTGATTACTGAAGCCCCTTTTATTTTTAAAGTTCTGTAGAGTATTTCCTTCCCTTTCATCACATTCCTAGATACCACAACACACCACAGTCTGTGTAAATGCATAAGGTGAACTGGAGATTTCGCTATGTCTACAAACAATAGAATGCAAATATGCCCTGAATGAATTCCCAACCAACAGGGCTTAAATCTTCAATGTGGCACTGCTGACTTTGTAAACTGTTTGGCTTCTTTAATAATACTACTTTAGGCTTTGGTCTCAATTCAATTTGTAGATGCTTAGGATGGAAAGGTTTTGTTATTATGACTTTTTCTGAGAATCTTAAAACATTAGTAGCCACAGCAGCCTAATGAGAAAGATGTTGTTGTGAACAAAGATGCAAATGGCTTGCTTGCGGAGTATAGTGAGTTGGGAGCAGATGAACAGGCATAATTTAATTTTGCAAAGCTAGAAAATAGAAACAAGAAGTGCTTTACTCTTTCTAACTGATGAATTCTACTTTTCACTGCCCCAAATGAGTGCCTTACCAAGTCAAGGTGGCAGATTGAAAACAAGTGGGAAATAGTAGAGAAGAGCTAGGGATATGGAAAAGAACACACAAACTGGTAGGCAGAGCCAGATGGGAGGACCCAAGACCATGCATCTATCTACATTTATGCTTGTGTTGCACAGTCTCACTCTGAAATGATCTACAGAGACATGGTCATATTCTCTGGAGGAGGACAGTGGGGTACACAGGATCAGCTAGAAGAAAGGGGCTTACATTTCACTGAACACAATTTGTTTTATTTTCCTTTTTTTCTCATGTGGGTCTTGTTTACACAAAAAGAGCATAGAAAAATAATACAAGTCAGCAAGTGCAAATAGTGAAAATATTGAAAGATCAGCACAAGAGGCCAAAGAACATTTCACTATAACAGCAAGGCTGTCCTGACCTAAGAAAATACAGCAGATCAGAAATCAAGGTAAGGCCCCTAGCCTTGATCCTGACCATGAAAACAGTGCTGCTCAGAGAACAGGTGCCTATTTGTCCCCTTCCTATCTTGCTGCAAATTTATTCTTGGCAAGCCTGACCTGTATGCCTACAGAGACAGCAAAGAATGCGTGGCCAAGCAGAAGGTAAGGCAGGAGGCACATGGGAGTTTGTAGCAGAGAGGCTGCTCATTAGTGCATGTTAAGCAGGTATTCATGTAAAAGATTTGATAAAATTAACTAAAAAATTGATTCAATAGCAATGAATTCTGGGACCCTAAGTGATGACCCAATTCCATGAAGTGACAGTTACTTTATGCATATACACTAAATCTGATTCACTGGTCACCTTAAAAACCCAACCCCCCCAAAAAAAAAATAAAAATAAAAAACCCAAACCCACAAACTGTTTAGGCTTGAGTAGGAGCTTAAAAGTCATGAAGTTCAATCCCATCAAAGTTTAAAACTTTTCTTTGGCTTCTCTCTCACGTAGCCAATCAACCATTATTTAAGCTTTTCCAATGACAAGGAGCTTACTACTCAATGAACCAGCCCATTCCACCACTAGATAACAGCATCAGTACAAAGTTTACCTAACGTTGGGCCACTATTCTGATTTGCAGGCATTTTGATCCATTGGTCCTCATTCTATTTGCAGGGAATGTGCAGAACCAAGCTATAAGCTCTTTAAATCTTTGCAAGTTGCCATAATCATGATCAGATAGATGCCTCTCTTACCCAAGTGAATTATTTCCAGTTATTTCCACTGTTCCCTATACAAGTGAGTCACAAAGCCTTCCACAACCAGCTCATGTTCTACTGGGCTTGGGCTTGTCTAGTGGCCCTATAACCCATGGCCATACACATAGGTATAATGTAAATGAGTGCATGTGAGCATGGACCACCGCTTCTTGCATTCTAGCTACTAGACTTAAATAGGGGGTTTGAGGTCACATCAGTCCCTTGGAACAGCAGTGTCAATCTATTGGCTGTTGTTGATATTTGCATCACTTGAAATGCTGAAGGTTTTTTCTCACTTGCTGCTATTAAAGTGAGTTGCCTTTGTGTGGTTTGTTGGGGTTTAGAGCTCACCATTTCCTCCCCATGGCATTCCATTCTTTTATTTGGTCTTCTGTGGCTGTCTGAGAGCCAGTAATTCTGTGTGCCAATGCGTTCACTTGGCTGCCTGGTTCCCTGTCATCTGTGAATCTTGTCACAGGCCATCACTAGTCTCTCTATATCACTTTCAACAGGACTGAACAGGACAGAGACAGGGACAGTGCACTGAATAACAGCACCAACAGTTTCTCACCAGCGGCTTTAGTGCAGCCATCAGCATTTGTTACTCTAGGCTCCAAAAGGGGACAGTATCTATTCTTTCAGTAGATAGTAAAAAGCCTTTGGGTTTTAGGAAGAACTACCCTTTGAAAGTACATTATCTTGGCACTCATAGTCACTTGTTACTTTCCTCCAGTGGGATAAAACCTTTGGAAACTTTGCTTCTTTTACCCTTGTCTGAAGAAAGTAAACCACCTTTTATATATATAAAGTAAGTCATTCCATCATCCATAAATATTTATTGAGTGTCTAACCATATACCAAGTACCATTCAAAGAACTGAAGATAAACAATGAACAAAGACAAAATTCCCTGCCTTCTTGGCCTGTAGTGGGAATCAGAGTCCAGAACAATGTTATTACGCTAATAAGCTAATGCTTCTCTCCAAAGTCTAAACAAATAATCCATTCACTCTTGAAATCAGTGTACAGAAGCAGGGGTTTGTTTTGGCTCACAGTTTCAGGGGTTCCAAGCCATGGTCACTGTGTTTCCTTGTTCCTGGATTTAGAGTGAGGAAAAACATCATGGTAGAAGGTATGAAAGTACAAAGCTGCTCACTTCATGGTAGGCATGAAGCAGGAGAGGAGAGATAGAGGCTGAGGAATATATATATATATATATATTCTCAACCCATTCAGTTATGAATTCAATTGGTAAATCCATTTGTGAGTTTAACATCATCATCTAATCACCCCTCATCAATGCCACCAGCTATAAATCATTGGAGACATTGCAAATAGACTAGTAAAACACACTTCTGAGTATGTCTAGTTGAGTCATGGAGGTATGGCCTTGGATACTGTATCTGGTCCCCTATGGCACTGTTTCCCAGATTCCATGAAACAAGCATCTTTGCTCTTCCACATCCTCCCCCTATGAAGTTTCTGCCTAAGGGCCAGCCAATCATGGGCTGAAAACATGAGCCAGATAAAAATGTCTTCTTTTAAATTGGGGGTGTTGGCTATTAATTATATCCAGCAATGGAAAAGCTGACAGATACAGTGATATTATATATCACTGAAATTCACTGCTTCGTGCCAAAAAAATCAGGGATGAAAGTAGTGGGACAGAGGTAGAATCTGGAAGCATGTGAAAGAATATTGCTTTCACGGCACTGCTCTGCACAGAGAAAGTATGAGAGCTGCTAAAAGTCTCCCTTCTGAAATACTCGCTCACTACCTTGCACTTTTCTTCTATTCTGGCATATAGGTAGGGTTGCGAGAAAAATTTACAGCTAGAGTAAAGCCATTATCCTAGAGGCCATAGAGCCCGGATTCTCCAGGTGAAGAAGCCAGACAGCCATGTGACCAGAGTCCAGAATCTCTGATAATGGTGTGGTCAAAACCAGACCTGGAGACTACTACCATCCCTACCTAAGAAAACACTGCAAAATAAATGATATACTACAGGGAAAAGGAATCAATAACTTTTGCTTTGAATATAAAAGTCAATACACTATGATGGACTATGGGAAGGAACTAGCATTTTCTCAGCAATTACACAGTAGATACTGGACTTAACCCTACAAGGTCATGATTATCATCCTCATTTTTACAGATGAGAAAATTAGACTCTGAGGAATAAAGCTAGCAAGTGGATGAGTCCCTTCAAAAATCCATTATGTTTGATTCCAAACACTATTTTTGTTCCAAGAATCTGAGCTCTCCAAACCATATCCAGGGAAAGCCAGGATTCAAAAGAGAGCCTGCAAGGAAAGATCAATGTAGCTACAAAATATGTCCACAAGAACATGGTAAAGAGCGAGGCATGTGTACCCAGGACTGGTCTAATACCAACAGCCTCAGTTAGGTGCTTCCACAAGTGATTCCTAAGGATGTAACATAATGAGCGGTGGCAAATCACACTCCATCCATAAACAGGGCTTATGATAGCTGGAGTCAAAGGTTAATAAGGTGAAAAAGCAAAACTTCTCATGACAGTCACATCTTGCAGCTATAATCCAGACATTAGATTGATCCAGGGATGAGCAGAGGCTAGCACAATCTGACTGGCATTCAAGGGGTTGGACTGGGTTCACGTGCTCCCTCTGCCCCCTTATTTCTTAACAAGAGGCATCATGGCCCAGTCTGGTAAAATATGAAGGAGAGTTTAATAATAAGATAATTGACATTCAGCTGACACAACTATCCATTCAGTGAATGTACTACCAATATCCACTTATGAATTTAAACATGTATTGAGGTACTGTAATATGCTAGAAACCATGGCAGCAAAGCATACGATTACATAGTTGCCATCACTGCCTGTGCGATTTACAATCAGGCACTTTTTAGAACACTCAAATTCATAGTGACTCAATATTTGCTTTGCTACCAGGCTGGAAGATGTATAGGGAGTGAATGTGCTAGTTTGAATCACCCCAGCATCTGTATCTCTCTTAGAGAGGAAGTGGTATATAGCTGACATTGCAATTACTGATGTATCTGTTCGATTAACAATCTGTCTCTTTGTGGAGGTAGCTGGAAAGCCAAATAAATCAAGGATTACAATAAAATATGAAAATGTAGAGATGATAGAGATAAACTGGAGGAGAGAAGACTGAAGGAGTCCAGGGAAAGTTTTAAATCCAACTGAAGTGGAAGCGGTCAAGAAAAGTTTTCCAGTAAGAAGCAGCTCCTCACACTGAATTCAAAAGGATAAGTGAGAGCTGGGAAGATGAAGCCGAGTGGGAACAGTCCTGGCAGATAGAACAGTAAGACAAATCACTAGCTCTGACCCAGTGAACCCATATACTTAGTGCTTATAAGCAACTTAGTTCAGTCGGACAGTTAGATTTGAACTAATCAGAGTGATAGAGCCAGCTGTGTGCAGATATGTGGCTGTGTGCTGCGCCCTGTTCTTGAGTGCTGGCCATCAAAGTTGGCTGTTCTCTGGCGTGATGTGGAATGCTGGGCAGGAGGATAGCAGGTGTCACAGAATCATACCAGGAGCGCACATGGGGAACGACCCTAACCCCTGTGTTGCTTAGTCACAGAAGGTTCTGACTTCTTAATAAGCTTTCTAGTCATGCATTCAAGGTAGGCCGAGCTTCTGGATGATTTGTTTACCTGTCTGTTTCTTGCTCCATAGTCATATATTCTGCTTAAGGGCAGCTATTTGCTGATGCTGTTCACTCACCAAGTCTTTGTGTTTCTGCCATTGAGAGGTGTAATCTTCTTGGGTCTGTTGAATCTGGCTTGACCATCAATGACTTGTGTGAGTAGGAGAATGCAGTAGAAGTGCTGTTCTGGGACTTCAGTGAGCACATCACAAAAGGCTCATGCTCTTTTATCTTGGTCCCTGGAACACTAGCACTTGGAGCCCTAAGCTGCCACATAAAAAAAATGATAAGTGTCTGAAGGATAGATATGCCAATTACCCCTATCTGATCACTACACATTGTGCATATTATTAAAATGTCACACTGTCCCCATAAGGTACATGCAATTACAATTTGTCAGTTAAAAATATATAAACAATAAATTCAATCACCTTGAGGCTGCCATGTTGATGAGGCCATGTGTGGGTGCTCTGGTTAAGAGGAACAGCTGAGGCTAGCCTTGCACGAGATGTATGAAGGAAGTTGTGGCAGGCCCTCCAGGCCATCCAAGCACCAACCAAATACTGCTGAGGGATTTGTGCTGATCAAAAGAACCAGCCAGATGAGCCCTCTCTCTATTCCTGAGCTGTGGAATATAATAAAATGGTCATTGCATTAGGCCACTAAGTTTGCCGGGTGGTTTATTCCAGAACATGAACAAAGTGAACACTGCCTTAGTCACTGTGACATCAGTGGTGTTGCTGGCTTGTCTGGCACATCGCAAACTTTTATTCTGTTCTCTCTACCATATGCTCAAGCTATCCCATGGCTATACCTTTATCTTAAGAATTAGAATTAATCAATTGGAATTTATGTTTTAAATTCTCTTCACTGTAAAACCTTTGCACTTGCTCAGAAGACATTAACTCCAACAAAGCCCACTAGAAACTGTGAACAAGCGAATAGTTACCAAGATGAATGGCCTTTCAAGGTTCACTTCAGTGCCAGAGCCATCTTGTAAAGTACTAGACACACAGACTACGCCACCTATTGGAAACTGGACTCTAAATGTAAGCCCATTTTACTTCCCTTACGTTTAACTGCCTGATGTTTAGACCTAAATTCAATAACTAGTCTATTGTTTTCTGTTTCCTGGGAAGCAAATAGCAACTGAAAGTAGAGCTGGGGAAGAATTGGGTGGGGTTGGAAATCTGAATCTTAGCATGACTCTTACGGATTTTCTTCTCCATTTTATCCACCTCCTTTGAACTCTGATGTTATCAGTAAATTCCCAAGACAGAAAAACTCAGACTTCCTCAATGCTTTCAACTACCTGCTTCAGGAAAATTCAAAATGGGGAGACCAGCTGCTCCCCAGAAACTCTGCTCCCATGTTTACATCCAAGGAAACTCACACAAAAGAAACACACTGGCAGACATCTTTCATTTCTGCCTTCCCCTCCTTGGCTATAAAGCAAAGTTGATGGTGATTCTGGGCAGCCCATGTAAAACCTGGAATGGATAGTATAGCCTTGCGGCCAGTAAGCAGACACAGGAAAGCCAGACCACTCCTGATGGATTGGAAGACAGGAGCTGACCAGCACTGACAAACAGATGATGCTCTGTGCAAAGGGCAGAGCATAAAAGCAGACTTACTTCAATTTTCTGAAGCCCAGGGTTTCACTTGCTTTATATTGGTTTCTAAGTGAAACAAATTTTTAAAAGCTTGAACATGGCTTTTGCTAATTTAAGCTGCTCTTCTAGATGCCCTGGTTCCTCCCAAACCACATCTTTTTGACTCTTTGAATTTCTGCTAAGCTTTTAAAATAAGAAACTAATGGTCTTCTTATCCTAATACTGGAAGGCAAGGCTGCATAATTTTACAGATGCAAAACACAAAAACAAATAAAGGAGCAGTGAATGTTGAGTCAAGAACCCTGGACTCTGGTTCAGCTTGTGCTGTTACCTGGCTGTATTATCCTAAGCCAGCCCTTTTCCTTCTCTGGGCTTAAGTTTCCTCATCTGAAAGGAGCAAGGAACTGTTTAAGGCCTCTAAAGACTAAATACAATCAAATCTTCATTATCCAAGGCCAATTCTTATGCATGCAGCTTCTCTGTAGTTGCTATTCCCTCAAATTTATGTATAGCTTCTTCTGATTAATGTTTTCCCTGATTAATTAAAATTTTGCTGACACTGTGGAGTTTTTATTTTGTACTCAAATGTATCCTTAGAAATCCATACACTGGGGCCGGGGAGATGGCTCAGTGGAATGGCACTTCCCTGGCAAGCGCAAGGACCTGAGTTCAATCCCCGGTTCCACCAAAAAAAAAAAAAAAAAAGAAAAGAAAAAAGAAATCCATACACTGAAATACCTCCCATATTATAAAGGAAGTCTTAGAGGATGATTGCTATATTATTTGAAGCAAGCTTACAGATGGAGCATATATATCCAGAGTTAAGTACAAAAGCACAATCACCAAATGACAGTGACCTTGTATTAAGTGCTGACTATGTGTGAAAACTTCACATGGAGAATTCTACCCCTTACTATACCAACAAAGGTAATAAGACAGTATGAAAGCCAGGCCCCATCCTGTTCACCCCCCGATAGCAAACACTGCATAGCATGTATCAGCTGCCAGGCCCTGTTCTAAGTGCTTCCCCTGTATTAATTTCTTCATTACTTATTCTGACCCAATGAGAAAGGAGATGTTATTAACCCCCCTGTTCCAGATGAGTAAACCAAAGGACAGGAAAACTTCTCAATCCTGGTCTATGTTTAATGCATAATGATGAGGGGTTTTGCTCCATATAGTTACTTAGGTTCCCCGACTGATAGAAGCGCTGCTAATTACAGAGATTGTTGCTAATTACCTCAGCAGAAGTACGAAAGAGCTGACACTTTTGCTTTTGTCTGTGTCAGCCCAGAAGTGACACATGCCATTTGCAATCACAGCTCCTTGGGCAGACCTGACTATATGATTCCACTTCCTACAGAAAGGTTTACTACGAAGCAAAAGACTACTATATCACTCTGACTTCATGTAACTAGACAGATAACTATTTTATCCACATCTTTGCTCCCAGAAAACAAGAGAGACATCCTGAGAGCAGGCGCTGTGTCTCCTCCATCTGTGCATCCCCAGCATTCAGCACAGTGCCTAGTTCATGGGCAGTCCTTAATACCTGTATGCTAAATAAACCTTAAAAGACACACACAAAAAACTACCTTCTGACTTGTAAAGTAACAAATGTGCCAACTGAAGTGTGCCACTCCACATGATAGGTAAATGCCCAATGCCAAGGTTTGCATGCCCATACCACTGCACACGCTAAGGAACAACAAAAACCAAAAGTAGAAGTGAAGAGGTATTATTTTAGACACCTTATTTAAAAATGAAGAGGAAAAACATCAATTTAGTGTGGCCAGAAGGCTTGAGAAACCCATGAAAGTTTTCCAACTCTGAAATAAGTGTAATGTATGGTTCTGAGCCTTCCATGTGTTCTGAACCTGGAGAAAATGGCTCTTCTGTAGATTCAATTCTGCTTCTCCACTGAATACCAACAAAGCAAAACTGGAATAGAACATAGTCAACTGTTTTTAACTAATAGTTCAGTGATGCTCACTGTGTTGAAGTAAATACAGAATAAGAGGAAGATCTCCTTCAACCATCAACGCAACGGTGGGCAAACTCCAAGAGATGATCCAGTATCAACGTTCTCAATCGCTAATACAGTAGTGCTATGATATTCTCACAGCCCAGTGAATTGGTTTGAAGGCTTAAGCGTAATGGATGTCATTAGAATGTTTAATATTAGTTATGCTATGGGTAATTTACATATGATAGACAGCTAGATACCATATAATGCAAATACCTCTCTACTGTAAATGTCACCAAAAAATTCCTGCTGACATGTACCTAGAAGCCTGGAGTTTAGAAAGAAAAAATGACATCTCCAATTGTATATAAAAAGCAGTAATAGGTAAGAGTAGAATGAAAGTGTGGGAGGCAAGGACAACAGGTTGACAGCATTCAACAATGATTTGTGTAGTTGGACTTGCATCTGACTTACTCAAATACCTTAAAGTAAACCGAGCTGCCATCTGACACAAACAGCAATTCAAGTCCATTTGCCAGAAGGGCAAGGATAAGTCTGATGGGTAAAGAAAATCACTTAGGAACTCTAAAAAGGTACCTAGTCAAATGAATATTAAGAAAATAAAAAGAAGCAAAAAATATTTTTAAAACATACTTGACAGTGTCTCTTTAGTGATCACAATATCCTGTGATGAAAGTAGAAGTTATTTGGAAGAAAATCAATAGCCTCCTTAATAGCTTTTTTGGGGAAATGGTGGTAATCCTTTTGTGGCTTTTCTTTGGCCATGTATGATGACATATGGCAGCTCTGAATTCCTTCCAGTGACAATTTGCCCTGGAGAATCTCTTTCACACTGGACTACAAAGGATAAGAAAAAATGTCAAAAATCTAAGCAGATAGATTTTGCTAATAAATCTAAACAGTTAGCTGTTTGGTATCTCAACATTTTATTTCATAGGAGACCAGCAAGTCCCCTTGTGGCCTCCCTAGTAAATACTTCTTGGAAAGGGAAGGCAGGAACTTTGAGTTCAGCCTCAAGTGAACATTAAGATATCCGCTACTTCCTGTGAACATGTGATTAGAATATGGGATAAAGTAAGCTATTTCTTATAGTTTGAAGCAAAACTTGTATAGCAGTAGTAGTGACTCCTGAGACAAGGAAAAGAGATGAAGGAGAATGAGCACAGTTTGTCCTTAAAGGGGCTCACTGGCCATCCAAGTTACAAAAACCAAAACAACCGTGACAAATGCAAGCTGGCTACTTTAAATGGCAATCTGGTTAGGAAAGACCTGAGGCAGTGGTGATGCTAATCATCAGTCAGGTGACAGCGCCATGTTTCCAAACTGTTTTGCTTGGCTTGGAATATAGCTGGCAGTTAGGGAAAGACATACAGTCAAGCACCCCAAGAAGAGGCCCAGAAAAGGTTAGATTTGTTGCCTAAACTAGAACCAAGCAGGATAGCCCAAATCGCACCCTGGAGCACCTCCTGGCTTTACCAGAATGCAAAAAGGAAAACTTGAAACTAGCAGGTCTCCCTTGGTAGTTCTCACCAGGGACATTTAATAACTGAAGTTTCAGACCACTCTAGAATTAGGCACCTAATGGAGGAGGGTGGGGACATCCACTATCCTTCCAACTTAGTACTTGGTATTTTGGGTCCTAAGAGGTACTGAGGCTTCCAGCTGCTGATTTTAAATTATCTACTTTTGATCATTCAGGGCCTGACAATTAGGTGACAGGAATGGAATACAGAGTTCATCTTATCATCATGCTCTGCCAAGAAAGTCATCAATCCACTGTACAGGGCATCCAGTGCCATGTAAGGGAATGGAATTCAGCCTTTGGTTTGGCGACCTAGTACACTAGCTCACATTATATCAATATCAAAACGATACCAGCAGATAAAAATCTAGCATTAACGTTTCAGTGTCAGTGGCCTCAGAGAGAGAACCTCAACAAATGTACCAGATGGATTCACTCTCTTAGATTTAGTTCCCTTCTCTCAGTAAACTCCAGCAACACCAAAGGAATAATTACTGCTCAGTGGAATATTGCAGAGTTCTAGCCAAAAAAATAAAGTCACATCAATTTCAACTAGCAAATATGAATTTTTGGAAGAGAAAAGAAGTCTCTTTCCAGAGGCAATTATTTGTCTCCACAGAAATGTTTCTCCATATAAAACCCTACATCTCTCCCTGGTTTGTGGAACTAAAAAACAAGAAATCACAGCAGTATGTCTGCATACAAGGGGCTGGAAACTGTCAGGTGGGTTGGGGCAGAGATGGATCTCACAAAGCCTTGTGTGTTGTTGCTCAGACTGGA
Organism: Octodon degus; assembly: GCF_000260255.1. Taxonomy (NCBI): domain Eukaryota; kingdom Metazoa; phylum Chordata; class Mammalia; order Rodentia; family Octodontidae; genus Octodon; species Octodon degus. The sequence goes on from NW_004524825.1 coordinate 2,611,833, forward strand.
AAGCTACAAAGCTGAAGGGAGGGTAACCTAAATGTCAAACAAAGCCAGGGGCTATGGAGGAGTGGCCACGGGGCAGTTACTGCCCCTCTAGCCAGTGGCAATGCAGTATGAACACATGGGTAAGGCAGTGTTTCTCACATTTCACTGAGCACTTATTATAATCTGGATATTTCAGCAGGTCCAGTGTGGGGTCTGAGAATCTGCAGTTCTAACAAGCTCATAGGTAATGCCAAGACTGTGGTCTGCACTTTGAGGAGCAAGGTGCAAGGTTGATGTCTTCAGGCAGATAAGGAAAGCCCTTAGGCTAAGGGACACAGCTAGGAGGCTGATGAGAGAATGGAGGGTGCTTTGCAATTGTCATCTTGTCATCAAAGTTAGGGGTGGTCTTGCCTTTCATGGTGCCAAGTAGAAGTGTCAAAATCATGTCAAATATCTCTGGGCAACAAGGGAAAACAGGTAAGCAGGAGATCCAATTTGTCCCTGCATCAAAATCCCTGCCTCTCTCCCACCACCCTCCATGCCAGAAACTGAGACTGCCCCCTGGAGCCTGTCACAGTGATGTATATCAGTTTGGAGTATCAATTGCCTCTTTGCTTTTACATTGTTTTGTTCCTCTGATACAGTGTCTGGCCCTCAGAAATCACATCCTGCCTTTCTCAGCAAGTCATCATCGAAGTCTGAGGATTTAGAATCCCAATAGCTGGAAAGGAGACACAGATTCCTTATGACAACACATCCTCTACCAAGCCATATTTTGCAACTCCAGGACTGAACGTGGGTGAGACCCCTTATGTGGACCTGATCCACCACCCTACCACATAACCAAAAGTGCCTAAAATTCCAGCTACAGGCCCTACTAGTCTCCTAGCTGATTACGACAATCTGTACAATGATAGCTAAACTCTCATGAGCAGGCCTGCACTTTGCCAGCCTTTCTATCATTGTAAAGAGAAAGATAAAAATAAAACAAATACAAAACATTACAGAAATGGTGTTTAATTGTAATATGCAAGTTGGAGAGCAATCATTAAATGTATTTCTGAGCCACAGTAGTTCTCAAAGATTTTTCATTTTGTGTTTTTATTTTTATGTACTTTAAAAATAGTAGTGCCTATTCGTTTTACAAAATACCGGCTTTCAATATGGTATTTTCATACATCCATCTTTTGATCGTATCCATCCACTCATTGCCCTCTCTTGCAAGCCCCTCTCCCTATTTTTTCTTCTTATCTAATCATAGTTATCACTTGTTTTCATGTCATCTTTCTTAGATTCCACATATTAGGGAAAACATGTGATACTTGACTTTCTGAGTCTCTCTTATTTTCCTTAATATAATGATCTCTACTGTCAGCCATTTTCTTGTAAATAAAATAATTTAGATCTTATCAATTTATGGCTAATACTCCACTGTATGTATAGGACACATTTGCTTCATCCCTTCATCAGTTGATAGGCAACTAGGCTGGCTCCATATCTTGGCCATTGTGAATTGTGCCACAGAAAACATGGATATGCAATATCCCTGTAGTATACTGTCCTTAACTTCTTCTAGTAGATATCAAGGAGTGATATAACTGGGTCCTATAGTATCTCTATTTTGAGGTCTTTGAGGGACCTCCAAAACGATTTTCATAGTGGCTATACTAACTTACAGTCCTTCTAGCTGTGTAGAAGTTTTCCTGTTCCATGCTGCATCCTCATAAGTACTTTGCTGTTGCTGGTTTTTGTTTGTTTTCTTTTGTTTTTGAGACAGGGTCTTGTTATGTAGTTGAATTTAGCCTTGAACTCATTACATAGTCCAGGCTGGCCTCACACTCCCAGAAACCCTCCTGCCTCCGCCTCCTGAGAGCTGGCATAATAGATGATAGCCATCCTGACAGGGGTGAGAATGATCTCAATATAGTTTTGATTTGTATTTTCTTAAGGGCTAAAGATGGTGACAATATTTGTATACTTATTGATTATTTTTATTTCTTTTGAAAAGTGTCTGTTTATTTCTCAGTGTACTGATTGGTCTATTTGATTTTTTTGGTGTTAAAGAGTTTTAATTGTCTATGTATTCTAGATCTTAATCCTCTGTCAGAAGAGTAGATGGCAAAAATTTTCTCACATTCTGTAGGCTGGCTCTTCACTGTGTTAGTTGTTTTTCTTGATCTAGAGAAAATTTTAATTTGCTGTACTCCCATTTGATTTTTGCCCTTATTTCGTGTGCTGTTGAAGTCCTATTCAAAAAAATCTGCCTGTACCTATGAATTTAAGTGTTTCACCTATGTTACCTTCTAACAGTTTCAATGTTTCAGGTCTTATACCTAAGCCTTTTCTCCATTTTGAATAGATTTTTGTATAGAGTGAGATTCAGATGTAATTTCAATCTTGTATAGTGGATACCTATTCTCTCCAGTACCATTTGTAAAAAAGGCAGTCTTTTCCCCAGTGTATGTTTTTCTGACTCCTTTGTCAACAATCAGAGTGTAGGGCCATGGATTTCTTTCTGTGTCCTCTATTCTACTGGTCTATGTGTCTATTTTGTGCTAGCACCATGCTCTTTTTGTTACCATGGAGATTAGGTATTGTTATGCCTCCAGCTTTGCTCTTTTTGCTTAGGATTGCTTTGGCTGTTCTCGATTGATTGTGTTTCATTATGAGTTTTATTACTTTTTTATACTTCTGTCAAGAATGTGATTGAAAATTTGAAAGAACCTGTATCAAATCTGTAGATCACTATTGGTAATATGGCCATTTCAACAATATTAGTTGCGCTGATCCGTGATCATGGGAGGTCTTCCCATCATCTTGTGTCTTCTTTCTTTCTCCAGCAATCTATAATTTTCACTGTTTTCGCTATAGTGGTCTTTCATTTCTTTGGTTAGGTTGATCTCTAGGTACTTAATTTTTGACACTATTATGAACGGAATTTTTTCTGATTGCCTTTTCAGCTATTTCATTATTGGTATATAGAAAAAAAGCTATTAATTTTCTAATGTTGATTTCGTATCCTTTAGTTTTCAAAATTTTTACAATGTGGAATCACTAATTTATATCCAATGGTAGTATAAGCCCTCACAGAATATAAAAATAAGCATGGTTGTTGGGTTGAAGTGAGACTTAACAACTCAGGGCCCAATTTTCTTGGAGCCCCAGTGATTGATACATACAAGAGGTCCTCATGCCAGTTGTGGGACACCCCTGATGTTTCAAGGTACCACCTATGAAAATTACCACTGAAGCAAATATTGCTTAATCAACATCAGACTTTCTGCTCAGTCTCACAGATTTGCACTCAAACACAAGAAAAGAAAAACCAGAGGAAAAAAATGTGGCACAGTGGTCTAGAGAGTGGTTCCTAAAGCTTCCAGATGTTTCAATAATACATTCAGATGAAGTCCGATGTTCATTTAAGGAATATGGAGAACAAGGCCCTGATTCTGCAACTCACCCTGTGGTGTTAAACAAAGCCTTCCCCTTTTCTCAGTCTCAGACACAAGATCCAGACAGCCTTTGTCCAGCTCTGTTGTGCTGGGATTTTACGATATTTTAGGATTCCATATTTAAGTGAAGATTCATGGTCACATCATCCATCACAGATAGAGCTAGAGAAAAATAAAGAAAGGAAAGCTTTATGTTGTTCCTGCTGGCAGGATTTTGTGCTTTCATTTAGAAGCTCAAAGCATTTTAATAACTTATTCTGTTGGATTCGTAGCAGGAAAACAAAAAGAAAATTAATCTTGGAGAAATATGTCTATAACCTTTGAATGGCTCTTACTCAGTAAAGTTCCAGCAACTTCCGAATCCAGGAAAAGAAGAGTAGAATTTTCCTCTTTCAGAGGAGGGAAGTGATCTTTAAAGCAAAGACCAGGGCATTATGGAGGAAAAGGAAGTCTACAGTCGCCTAGGTAAGAGATTGTGAGTACCTAGTGAAAGGTTGAGTCAATGGAGGCAGAAGGAAAGGACACTTCAAGAGACAATCTTATAGAGGATGCAGAGACAGGATGTGTGCTTGAGTTTGGGGCGAGGGGGAGGGGAGGGGGAGAGGTGCTAAGTCTCTTATTTAGGGGATAGCAAGCATGATTCTGAGAAGGAAAAAGACATTTGAGAGTAAAGATTATAAGTTATAAGTTAGAATCCTGACTGCAAGATGTCTGTGGAAAAATATCAGGAAAAAAATATACGGCAAGAATTCCTGTATGCTGGTGTAAAGTCATACAGGCCTACCTCAGGGTCAAACACAACCATGACACTAATTTGAAAGTCTTCAGTGTATGCTAACCCTGCTTCCTTTTAATTGTACCACATTTTTTTTTTGTGGTACCGGGGATTGAACTTGGGACCTGGTGCTTGCTAGGCAAGCACTTATTCTACTGAGCTATCTCCCTGATCCAGTTCCATTTATTTTTAAAAGTAGTTAGATTCCCTTACCCCTTGCCAAATATTTAGAGTCCCTACTTACTTTGTTAGGCAACAGGATGCACAGGTGAATATTTCAAGTGATAATATGTTAATTCATTTATTTAATTATTCACCAATATATTAATAATTCATAACATAACTTTGTATTCCATGAATAAATATAATTTGCCAATTTGTAATTAAAATAAAAATGAACAAAATTAATAAAAATAGACATGGTCTCTACCTTTGCATAGCTTGTAGTCAGCAGGGAAGATAACTAGCAAGAACAAAAGGTGTAAGTATGATTTTGAATTAAGATAAATATTGTGAAGAAAACAAATAGGTATGTTATCAAGCATGACAGGAAGAATGGGAAAGCTCTCTGGAAAGACTTTAGAACATAGGTTTTAAGGGCATATCTGAGCAGAGAAATAGACCACGTGAAGCCCTAGCAGTGGGGAGAATTTCCTCAGCCAGCTGGGAGACCCACCACCTTGGCTTCTGTGATATACCTAGAATATTTGCTACTGTGGTTACTGATACTTAAATGATAGTAATACAATATTACAATAAGGTATGATCATAAAATTATACCGAAGCCAAAGCACTCAATTCCTTTGAAATGGTGTTTGACAATTTTATATTGTCACTTATGGGGGTGGTATATATGGTCACATTAGCCAAATGTGACATTAACTTAAGCAGAACTTTAAATAAAATTGCTACAGAGCTCCACACTCCATTACTAATAACTCTGATTGCCTCAAATAACGCTAACATATTGAAGCCTCACTCTGGGTAAAGGCACCATTCAATGGGGTTTCAGTCAAATGCTGTTATTGAGGAAGCAATACTTAAAATAACGTTTCTTTTAATGATTAAATAGAGAGTTGGCACAAACTGCAGGACAGAAAAAACTCTATATAGCCATCGGGAAAAGGATAAGTAGGTTGTGTTTTGCAGTTCCTTCCTGGTGGGTTCACAATTATTCCACAGCAAGACAGCTAAAATGCCTAAGAAATTGCTTACCTGTATCTCAGTGATAATTAGTCCCCTATCCTTTGTATGACCACCATGAGTTCTTTTGATCTCACTACATGGAAAGATTGAGTTTACCCATTTACAGATTTAAGTATTCATTCTTTATAGGCACACAAAATTGTGCTGGGGGTTAAACAGCTCCTGGCCAGGAGTGTGTATTTTAACTAGGATGTTTAAGATGCATCTATTGAATAATTAATGTATAAAATCTGAGCCAGATAGGTAAAGGAAATGAAACCAAGCTTTATTTGTTATAGACATAGAATTAGCCATTTTAAAGTCTTTCTGCTTTTAAGATGAAGCCTCTATGTCAAAAAAGACAAAAGACAAAAATACTCCTGTTTATAGTACAACCCAAAAGGAAATTAACAAATTGTGTTCATTTGTTGTGCTTATAAATTGGCTGAAAACTGTGGTGCTGCAGTATTACAATTTGCATGTGGGATAGCATGTAAATGAACCCACTAGCACTTACCAACTATTCACTTATTCCCTTGTTCGTTCAACTACTCAGATATGCGTGGCCTGCCTGTGGTAAGCTATAATTAAATCCATTTTTTTATGATTAAGGCTTATTTTTAAATGGACATTTTAAAGTCCATTGGCAGCCCCTATGTCTTTTTCCCTAAGTTTTCATGACCAATCAATGGCAGAACATTAACTAAAGATGAAAACTCCTGCCTGACGCCTCACTTCTAGGGAGAGCTCTTTTCAACATACCACGTCATCCCCAAAAGTCAGGCTGCCAGAAAATGTCCAGGCAGTGAGTTGTATGAAGTACTTTGCTGGTATAATGAGAGATCTATGTGATGGTGAGCAAACAAACACTCCAGTGCTGTTACAGAACAGGCAGTTTATTGAGCTCCTCAGCCTCCCTGTGAGATAGGCCAAAGCTCAACAACATGTGCACTGCATTAAGAGACACTGAGAAGCCCCAAAAGAAGTTGAACACCATGGTGCTAGTAGCATTTGGCAGACTTAGACTTGACCTAGGCCCCATTAGTCCTTGTATCCCTAACCCTGTGATTTCTTCCAAGACCCAATATTCCTAAGCTGCACCAAATGGTTCATTCATTATTTTCTCCCACCTCCCCAATTTCTAAACTTTCCTAATTCTTATCCATGAAAATTCTACCCTACTTTTGTCCCACCCTCCCCATCATCCCAGGACCCAAAATCCAAACCACCATAAACACAGTACTACCTCTCTGTTGGTCCACCAGTTCCCATGGATGGGGCCCACAGATGATGAGTGAGATAGGGGATACAAGAATATGTCAATCTTTGTACTTTTCCAAAGTTCCAACTAAAAGAGTCTATCAACCAACCCTTGTTGTCATAGCTACAGTACAATGAAAATAGATAATCGAAGTTTGATTTGCAAAGATCTTAAAGGGCTCACTGAATTATCAGAAAGATTAAATTGGGTTGTACCCACAATCAAAACTGAATGTAGCTGGGTGTGATGGTACACGCCTATAATCCTAAAACTCTGGAGGCCGAGGCAGGAGTACCACTATGAGTTTGAGGACAGCCTAGATTACATTGTGAGTTCAAGGACAGCCTTAACTACACAGTGAGGTCCTGTCTCAAAAAAGAAAGACAATATAGTTTCTTATATCTTGGTTTTTCAAAGTTGATAACATCATTATGCTTCATAGTTACTTTTTCCTAGCAGAATATTTCCTAGCTATGAAATTACTGTTATTTGAGACATTTGTTTTAGTGATGTATTTAAATGAGCCAGAAAGTTACCCTACAAGCACAAAGATAATGCCTAGTCAATGACATAGGTAAAGATCTCTCATATGTACAGAAATAATATTTGCATAGAGAGTAAAAATATTTGGCCTTATTTAGCAAATGAGTGTTATACTAGTGATTGGTAATAAATTTCAAAAATATAATTAACAGGGCTACAGGATAAATCCTGAGAGTACTTGGCTGACCTTATCAGATACAAAAGTTACATTTCTAGGTATATAGGTCTTGTTATATCTTGGTCTGAACCATCCAGCAGAAAAGTATAAAAATGAGGTATATAAATAAATCCATATTAATATGCTGAGCTGTAAAAGGCTCAAGTCAATAACTTCTGAGGATAACCCACTGACTGCTAGACAGTGTTACATTGTTTAGTTGAATTCAAACACTTATAGTATTTAGATGCCAATAGAATATTCACCTCTGACAGGACAAAAAAAATAAAAAATATAAAAAGATACAAAGGATAGATCATTTTGTATTTATATATACAAAATAGGATAAATTTACAGCAACTTTCACTTAACTCAATGAGAAGAAAGAGGTGTACTAACAGTGTTTGGACAGAATATCCTGCCTGCTTCTTGTATTGTGGATAACCACTAAGAAGATAGCAATGTACAGTGTATTGACTATCAAAACTGTGCTATTAATCAGCTGTGAAACTGTCTCATTCATATTTATTTCTCAATAAATAAACAAATAAATAAAATATATAATTAAATACATACCACTTTAAAAAGGCATATTTTAGCTGAGTGTCATACTGCACACATGTAGTCCAGCACTCGGGAGGCTGAGACACAAAGCCGACCATCAGCTTGAGGCAAGTTTATACTACATAATGAGACTCTGCCTTTTAAAAAAGAAGGCATATTTTAACCTTTATTCATTAAAAAATGACAAGTTTCAGGATGAATTAAGAGAATAAGCACGAGTTCTTATGGGCTGTTTAACCCAGTTCAGAGAACAAATTTTCCCAGCTCTCTAACATTCATTTGCATATAAATAATTACTGTGCTGATTTCAAATGATTTTACCTACTCACTGGAGCATCAATCAAAACTCCTTCTTGGTAATATGTGTTAGCTCTTCATAATATTATTTCTGCTTGAAAATAAGAAAAAATTATTATTTTAAAGTAATCTATAATTGAGCATTGTCACAACATGACAATACTCATCTCCCACGTCTGTCAGTAACAGAGGCCTAACTACTACAACAGATTCCCTATATTCCCTTCCACACCCACTGGATTGTCATTAAAGAGCACTTGGAAAATGACTGCAAATGCCTGAGGCACTAAGACCTGAAGCAGTTTGCCCCACTACTAGAGGCACACAAACCGAGACTCCATCTCAGCATGAAAATGTACAGGGCTTTTAGAGCTAGAGAAAATACTAGGCAGCTTTCACACTTAATAAAAACTATTATGCTTTTGCATGTAATAAAAGTATAACCAGTGCAAACTTTTTTTTCAGAAAATGCTTTTAGAAATATTCTAAAAACTCAAATTGTATCTTAATCATGAAGACATGATTAATGTTCTTCCTGTCTTCAACAACAGCCAAAGCACCAGACAGTTTTTTCTTTATTGGGCCCAAATCTGCCTCCCTGCAATTCCTATGTAGTGGTCTAGATTTCTAGGGGAGAAACCCTTAATATTTCAATGGTTCTTTATCTAGTGCTTCTTACACACATACAAGTTTTCACTGGACCATCTCTATAACCCTGTGAATCAGATATCCCTGCTGCCCTTGTTTCATAGGTGAAGACCTAAAGAAATTACTCTTTCATTCCATAAAACCAAAGTCTACTAAGCTTTAGTCTCCATCAGGCTCACCAGGGTACTATAGTAAGAAAGCAGCTCAGTTTGATGTAAAGTACACTGGTCTAACTGGCATCAGAAATGTCATCAGAGAAAGCACATAGCAATGAAAACCCACTTGGATAGGGCCAGTGCCAATTTCCAAGGACAAATTTTTCATGAGCACCACTAGGGAGTTCCCATCACTGAGTTCCCATCCTTCTCTCCAGTGATTTCTGTCCTGACCTATGGTTTCCATAGTAAAGGTTGTGGAGCCTGGTGGAGCAGGTAAAACTGGGTCCACAGACCTAACTTTCCAAAGCTTATTCAGATTTCCCTCAACCATTCTGAGTCTCCTGAGATTTTCCTGAGGAATCACTCCTCTCTGGCAGCAAAGAATCTTCAAGGACAGTCCTATGGACCAAATATATTTCTGTCCCTGATGAATTTTAGCCTATAGTACTGGTGCCAAATTATAGAGGTCTCTGAGGGTTTGTGGCCTACAGGCTAAGAGGAAGCAAAACTCTCCCCAAATCCTTGCACTTTGGGTTTGGGGTACCTATCAGTGAAAAAGCACTTTCTTAACACGTATGAGACCCTAGGTTTAAAACCCAGCCTCACAGGAAAAACTATCACATACAAAAGTCCTTGTACTGGAAGTTTGGGGCCTGTTCTAGGCTCTCATATCTGGTACTGAGTTGCTCATTCTTTCAGGGTAACAATCCACAGACTGTTCTTAGAACCTCAAGATCATGAAGCATCCAGCAATGCCTCCATGTGACATCACCACCTCCTCCCTAAAGAAATTTGGTCTATCATTGGTCCAGAAGTGACTCCTAGAACAAAGAAGCTACCAGAACTTATGCTAAAGATCAGGCAAAGAGCTATCAGGAGCATTTCATTTACAGATCTCGAAGAACTTATACAAAGCCACTTTAATTGATGCTGGCAGGTTCTTATCAATAATCCACTCTAGATTCCAGTAAGATTGCCTCTAAGAAATATTAAACTTTGAAGCTCTTTGGCTAGGAGAGAAAATAAAAGAGATATAGTTTACATTAACTTGCTATTTACAAGGCAAATGCTTGGATAAAAAAGATGTGGTATTTTTATACAATGGAGCATTACTCAGCTATAAAGAATAATAAACTCGAAGCCTTTATATTTAAGTGGATGCCACTTGAAGATATACTCATAATTGAAATAAACCAGACACACATGTGTAAATATCGTATAGTTGGCCTAGTATAAGAACTCAAAAGAAGAAATACAAATAGAAAGGTATAATGCAATTAAAAGGAAAGCAACAACTTGAGGACTAGACAATGAAGAGAGAGCAAGGAGAAGAGCTAGGAAACACAACAGAGGCAAGCCATACAGTTATATGTACAAGACAGGTAAGTCAATGATCCTGAGAATCTTCAGAAGATTTTTGACTCTAGCAGTTAATTGGAAAGATTCTCACCCCGACTAACTATATATACTGATACCTGTGAACTAAGCCACTGCACTGAAGATGGCAATTTGTAATAGTAGGTTCATGCTTGGAGTGCCTGTCATTCTGGTCTTCTGAATACGGGCTGTTTGTCATGACATGCCAGTTGCTGCTGTGCTGTCTCTCGGGTAGATGATGGTTTAAAAAAGAAGGGCGTGGTGAATGAAGGCAGGAGACAAGAAAAGGAGTGTTGTATATGGTAAGATTTCTGGACTTATGTGTAAACACATATAATTCTTTATTCCTATTTTTTAAATATAGTTTAACTTTTTAATTTTTTTGTCATATTCTGTAGGGACTTAAAGTTTAACATATCAATACTTGATGGAAAATACCTGTTCCATGTTATGCCTAAGATATTTGATATTCAGACAGATAGTGAGGTTAAGCTTAACAACCTAGGTTATATGGTAATAACAATAAGCTTCTCTTCTGGAGGGTTAACAACCTAAGTTTGCAGACCAAAAATTAGAGAAAAAGGAGGGACACAAGGAAAGCCAACATCTTGGCCCTAGCCTTCCAAGGTCGATTAAGACTCAGGGCATATGAGAACTTGTACCATAACATGTAACTCAGTTGTGTCCCAAATTTTCTGATCAAGGAGATTATGGGGCCAGGGAGGAAAGTGATCAATGATGTAGAATGTGCCTAAGGAGAGTCACATAGAGAGAAAACATTCTTTCAGGCTATCACAGAGAGCAAATTGGGTAAGCAATGGCCGTGACTCATCTACATGACTGACACTGACAAAGGATCTACAATCCCAGGTACAGGGTCTCAGGATAAATCCTGAGGGGATTTCACTGACCTCACCAGATGCAAGAGCTACACGTCTTGTTACATACGTCTTGCTTTATCTTGGTCTTAACCATCTAGCAGAAAAGTATGAAAATGAAGTATAAGAAGTAAAGCCATGTTGTT
>NW_004524825.1:2623617-2645832 GCF_000260255.1 Octodon degus
AATTATTGAAACTGTCCTACCAATTTGATTTGAAACTGTCTCATTGCTATTTGTTTCTCAATAAAATTATAGAAAAAAAGGAAAATATTAATATATTTCTGATTAAAAATTGTTGATAATTTTGAATGAATAAATTAAAAGATATTCTTAAAATACAAGGCAAATGCTACAAATCTATAATTTTAGGGAATCACAATTTAGCCCATGCAATATCTGATTTAATTGCATAATCATTTATTGGACACCTACTATACTGCCTGTCATAGAAGAGTTCACAGACTAGTAGGGAAGAGACTGTATTAGTCAGTTTTTCCATTGTGTGGACAAAATGCTTGACATGCTCAACTTAAAAAAAACCTTTATTTTGGTCCATGGTGGAAGGGCTCTAAGGAAGAAATAGCATGACAGGAGGTCAAGGCAGAGGATATCTATGCAAGCTATGGCAGGCAGGAATCAGAGAGGAATTGAAAGAGCCAGAACAGGAGAGAAACGCTCCCAAGATGCTACCCAAGCAACCTACCTCATCCAGCTGAGCTCCAGCTCCTAACAGCACATTCAGCTATGAACTCCTCAATGGATGAATTCACTGGGGACTGTGGTGGTCCCATGACCCAATCACCTTCCCAAAGTTTCAAATCTAAACACATGAGACATTGGGGAGATACTCAATCTGAAACATAACAGTGAGCACATAAATCAAAGAGTTTCACTATGACAGTGTATCAAATAGAGAAGTGGACCTATTCCTTCTCACTAGAAACCTTGGAAAAGCTTTCCAGCAGAAAGGACAATGTTTTGAAGGGTGACTTGAGGTAAACAGGCAGAAAGTGGAGTCAGAGAGGAAAGAACATATTAAAAGACACAGCACAATACTGCTGGATCCTAGAAAAAAAGTGGGGTGATATGAGATGAAGCTAAAGAAGGAGGAAGAAAGCAGATGAATATGTTGGGCTGAAGAACTTAAAATACGTCCTTTAGAAAAGTGAATAGCTACCAGAGAGATTCTAAATATTTCTCTGCTTTTATTTTGTAGTTCTTGTTTTTGTTTTTCTTTGTTCTTTGCAGTTATATGTTATGACTAAGTGTTCAGTTTAGAGAAGTCACTTTGTGCCCACAGACTGTAGGAGGGGGACTGTGTGGGTATGTTGAGAGACTAGATACAGGAAGGCAAGATTGAAGGTTATAGAATTGGTCTAAATGAGAGATAAAAGCTTAACCAAGGAAATGGCATGGGGATAAAGGATAGAATTGATTTGGCAAATGTTGGGCTTTGGATTAGAGGGAAGGAGGAGGAAGGATGGTTAGATTTCTGATCTGAGAGCTTTAGGTGGATGTTATTGCCATCAACTAGAAATATAAAAAGAGAAGTAAGTTGGGGGTAGGTGAGATGGGGACATTTCAGATTCAGCATGAAGTATAGATGTCCTAAGATAGCTGAATAGATGTATTTGAGATTCTCAGGATATTTAAGGACTAAAAATATACCTGGAATTTATAAATGTGTAAGAAATAATTCAAACCTTGCTATAATTACAAAAATAAACAAGGAAGAATGTATGTATGCATTGATCCCAAAAGTAGATGGTCAAGAAAGAGGTAGGTCATTTAAGGTGCAGGCAAACACTAAGATAACAATGTACAATGTATTAATTATTGAAACTGTCCTATTAATCAGTTTTGAAACTGTCTCATTGTTGCTTCTCAATAAAATAAAATTAAAAATAAGGTGTAGTTAAAAAAATACCTTGAGATAAAATGATTAGAGATAGGAGAATCAGGCAAGTAAAAGATCAAGAAAAATCAAAGGAGGGCAGAGATCAAGAAGAGAGTAAGAGAAAACAGATGTAAATGGTATGAAATTAATGGATCTTGACAACTAATGGACTCTTCTCTACCTCACTTCTCTTATGTCCAGATATTATGCCAAGTTAAAGTTCGAGTGATTAGAATAATGGTTTAATGAAGAGAAATAAGGAACACAGAGGGAAAATAAATAATGGGAGAAAAAGAGATAAGCTTCAGCTGAAATACACAGGATCTGAGATGCCATTAGGATATTGTCTAGTATCAGATGAGAAACTAATCTCAAGAGAAAGGTCAGAGTTGGAAGTAAATACTGGGAATGATCTGCAAAACAGTATTAGTAGAATCTATGAAATATCCATGGAAGAGGCTATCAGATTGGAGAGAAAAAGCTATACATATAGCAAATAAGCAGAAAACACTATGCTTAATATCATGAGTCGTTATGGAACTATAAATCAAAACCCACTGAGATTCCACTTCATATATATTACAATGGCTGTAATAAAAAGTGCTAACAATAGAAAGTGTTGATGAGGATATAAAGAAAATAGAACTGTCCCATATTACTCATATGAATGTAAAATGGTACAGCCACTTTGGGAAAGTTGGGCAGTTGCTTAGAGTTAAAAACAGTTATCATGCAACTCAGCAATTCCACTGCTAGGTATCTACCTAAGAGAAAGAAAACTGTATCTCCCAATAAACCCATACACAAATGCTCACAACAGCATTAATTATAATGGCAAAAAGGAAGCAAGTTCATCCAGTGATAAGTGGAATGTGGTCTACCCATACAATGGACTATTATCCACAGAAGCAGCACAACTCAAAATAGCTAAGTCATTACCATACAACCTAGGCTGTTAAGCTTAACCTCACTATCTGTCTGACTATCAAACATCTTAGGCATAACATGGAACAGGTATTTTCCATCAAGTATTGATATGTTAAACTTTAAGTCCCTACAGAATATGATAAAAAACATTTTAAAATTAGAATATATTTTTAAAATAGGCATAAAAATAAATAAATAAAATAAAAAGAAAAAAAATCAAAAAAAGAATGTTAAGAAAATAAATAATAAATAAAAATAGGCATAAAGAATTATATACTTCTTATGTTTACACGTAAGTAAAGAAATCTAACCACATACAACCTTGAAGCAGGACAATGCCACAATATTTCTTTTCCTGTCTCTTGCCTTCATTCACCACCCACTTCTTTTTGAACAATCATCTACCCGAGAGACAGCACAGCAGTAACTGGCATGTCATGACAAGCAGCCTGTATTCAAAGACCATAATGACAGGCACTCCAAGCATGAAATTACCATTACAGATTAGCATCTGCAGTGCAGTTGCTTATTTCACAGGTATCAGTATATATAGTTAGTCAGGGTGAGATCTTTCCAATTAACTGCTAGATTAAAGAATCTTCTGAAGATTCTCAGGATCGTTGCCTTGCCCATCTTCTACATATAACTGTATGGCTTGACATTGTCATGTTTCCTAGCTCTTCTCCTTTCCCTCTCTTGATTAGTTAGTCCTTGAGATCCTGCTTTCCTTTTACTTGTATTATACCTTTCTATTTGTATTTCTTCTTTTGAGTTCTTATACTAGGGAAACTATACGATATTTACACATGTGTGTCTGGTTTATTTCACTTATGAGTATATTTTCAAGTGGCATCCACTTCAATGTAATGGCTTCAAGTTTGTAAATAGGATATCATGTCCGCATCTTGTACAGCAATTAACCACTAGGAAGAATGTATATAATGTGTTAATTATTGAAACTGTCCTACCAATTTGGTTTGAAACTATCTCATTGCTATTTGTTTCTCAATAAAATTATGGAAAAGAAAAAAGAAGTAAAGCCATGCTGTTATTTTGAACTGTAGGGGACTCAGGTCAACAATTTCTGACATTGCCAGTCAAGAGGAAGACCCATTACTATTATGGACTACTGGACTCTTTTAGAATATTTTGCTGACTTAATATACCTATAATATTCAAATGACAAAACTAAACAAAAAAGGGTATACAGATGAATGTCCATTTTGTATCTGTGTATTCAAAGTGGTTAGCATAGGTATATAGTTACATTCTCTTCATGAATAGAGGGATTTGTTCTAATGGTGTTTGTAAATAGGATATCATGTCCGCATCTTGTACAGCAATTAACCGCTGGGAAGAATGTATGCAATGTGTTAATTATTGAAACTGTCTTACCAATTTTGTTTGAAACTGTCTCATTGCTATTTGTTTCTCAATAAAATTATGGAGAAAAAAATTAAAACTCCAAAAATAATAGTTAAGTCTTAGAAGCAGTCTATATGCCCATCAATGGATGAAAAGATGAAGAAAAAGTAGTACATCCACATAAGTACTACCCAGCCATAAAGAAGGAGAAACTTGAATGATTTGCACACTGAAGCCATAATGCTAAATGAGTTAAATCAAACACAGAAGGTTGACTATCGTATGGCTTCTCTTATATGAGAAATCCAAACTGAAATAATTTAAAGTGCAAAATAAAAGAACTATGATAGGAACCAGGGAGACAGACTTGTAGAAATGGGAAGGGGATTTGGAGATGAGGAAGAAGGGGAAGAAGGGAGGGGGGAAAAGAAGTAAAAAGGATCAATATGCAATACGTATGTGTACTAGTACTACACGATCAATACATTTGTTATGCATTGCAAAAATAGCAATAATTTTATTTTAAAAGGAAAAGAAAAAAATCAAAAAGAAGTTCAATGGGGGAAGTATATAAAAATTCCCTTTACTATACATTCAAATTTTTGTAACCAAATAATGTTCTAAAAATAATCTATTAGTTAAAAACAATTTTTAAAACAGAGAATGAATTCTTGATTCATGCTGCAACATGAATGAACCTTGAAAACATACTAAGTGGAAAAAGCCAGTCACAGCAATCTACAAAATGTATGATTGTTTTTATGTGAAATATCTAGAATAAGCAAATTTATACAGACAAAAAGTAAATAACTGTCTATAGCTAAAAGCTACTAAGACAAAATAGAGGGTGATGGCTAATGGGTCTAGGATTTCCTTCTGGAATATTGAACAATTGTGGTGATTTTGGAGCCCTTACAAAGCTCTATGAATACAGTACAAATATCCATGTTTGCATGTTTTGTATATTATTTGTATTGTACCTAAATAATGTAGTAAAAAGGCTAACAAATTTGAAAAATCTCAAAAAATAGATAATTTTCCAGAAAAATTAGAAAACTGGAGTTGCAAAGTAAATAATGGAAAAATTATACTGCTAAAGGAAATTTCCTTCAGTGATTGTTACAATGCTTTTGAAGGTTTTGTTTGTTTACTTGTTTGTTTTTCACACAGGGTCTCACTATGTAGTCCAGACTGGTCTTGAACTTGCAGCAATCCTTCTGATTCAGCTTGCCAACAATTACTCAAAGGAAAAAATCTGCAGGAATAACAGGAAATTAGTATTTTTATTTTAAATTTTCTTAAGAGAATGGAATGGGGATGGGTGTGGTGGTGCACACCTATAATCCCAGCACTGGAGGCTGAGGCAGAAGGATCATTGCAAGTTCAAGATCAGCCTGGGCTACAAAGTAAGCTTAAGGCCATCCTGAGCTGCTTAGCAAGATGCTGGCTCAAAAAGACAAAACAAGAAATTGGGGCAGGGGAGATAGCTCAGTAGCATAAGCTCCTGCCCAGCAAGCACAAGGTCCCAAGTTTGATCCCCAGTACCCACACACCCCCCAAAAAAAGAAATTAAGAAAACTCACTGAACTAGAGCATAAAATTAGTCAAAAGAGAAGGACAATGTTTAGATTCACTAATAAATAAATGTATAATCTAAACTAATTGTTTGTAGTCAAATTGGCAAAATTCTCATTGATAGCAACATTTGGGGGAAAATACATGCCATACTCTCCACCTAAGATGATAATTGTTAAAAGGGTTTCAAATGATTTCTTAATTATCAACCAGATTGGTTCCAGAAAAGGCTAGAAACTAGTACAGCACACTTCTATATGAGTTGGTGGTGTTTCTAAAGACAGCTGGATCACAAGGGATCTAACTGCATCAGTTGATTAATTCATTGGTGGGATCATAATATGATGGCCTTATTGGGTCACAGGGCCTGCTCAGAGTGCATGGACCACGGAGGGGGGGTGACCCTGGGGACAATATGTGGCCCCCAGTGTCATCTCTTCTGGCTCTTTCCCTCTCATGCTGCTTCCTGGGGAGAATAGCTTTTCTCCAGCACACCCTTCCACCGTGAGTTTTCAATCGGACACTAGCCAACAAGGGACTGAAGCCTAAGCATCTTTTTCCTTTACATTGTGTATTTCAGTTATTTTGTATCTGAAGCAGAAAGGTGACTAACATGGGGCCTTTAGCCATATACATTAAGAGCCTTAAAAATGTGTGAACTGGTAGAACCAACAACAGTGTACCTAAGAACTTACTCAAAGGAAACAATCAAGGGCTTCTGCAAAGACTTAGCAACAGAATACTATTCTGTGTTGACCACAGTAAGGAAAACCAGAAAATAACCTAAAAGTAGCACATTGCTCAAATTACAGTGTTATGGGGGCTACACAATGAAATGTTATATAATCTGCAAAGGTGCAAAGCAGTGTCAAATTTCAAAGGTTGTTCAGTATACGTTGAGTGTTCAAAAAACAAAAACTAGAAATTCCATTTAACGCAGCTATTCCCCTTGTAAGGATCTTCCCAAAAGAGTTAAAGACATCATATCACTCATGTTCATGGTGGGACAATTCACAATAGCTAAATCTTGGGAGCAGCTTACGTGTCCATCAACAGATGAATGGATAAAGGAAGTGGGGTATTTAGGCATAGCAGAAAAACACTCTGCCATAAAAAAAAACAACTTGACTGTCTTGTAGGAAAAGAGATGCATCATGGTGATACAGGGAGAAAAACTGATCTCAGGTGGGCGACCTCCAAACGACATAGGGAAAATCGATCTCCCGACCTGACTTGCACGAGTTTGTGTTCTTTAAAACCGAAGAATGAATTTTAGGAAAAAACGGAGGTTATGAGCAGAATATATTTACTGAGAGAAAGAAAGCTCCTGTCCAAGAGAGGGACAGGAGGGGACCCCAAGCGGGTAGTTCCCCGGGAAGCTGTCCTTTCCAGGGACTTTTATAGTGTAAAACCAGGTGGGGCTAAGGTACAGAGGAAGGAGTTTCGCTTAGGTGGATGTGGGGTGGGACAAAACTATGGCCAACCAATGGGATTGCAAACAGCATTGCTCTGGTAAAGTTGATTACGCCCGGGACCAAATGGGGACGCAAGTCACGGAGTAAGTGGGCATGAATACGGGACAGGGTTTTCTCCTGTTGGGGGCTGGAATGTGGGACAGGGTCTCTTTCTGTTGGGGGTTGGGCTAGTGCCTCACTTGGGTCTTTCCAGGTGATCGATATTTATTTAGAAGATCAATCCCAGGTACTACTCGTTTAGCATTTGTTTGGCCTTTAGGTCTTTAAGTCTGGCTCACAGCAGGAGCATCCGCCCCTCCCACAGTTGTAAGGCATCTTGTCTTCGGTGCTGTCTCCTCTGAGGGCCTGGCCCTGTCTGACTGCCTATAATATTTCTATCTAACTCGGCTGCCTGCAATAATGGGACCATAGTAGTACACGAAGTCAACCAGACACACAAGTGTAAATACAGTGTGGTTTCTCTTCTATGAGAAACCCAAACTATAAAGTGCAAAATAAAAGTCTGCCAATAAAAACAGCAAAGGGCATCTTAGGGATAAGGGAATGGGACCAAAAGGTGGGGGGAAAGGATAGGAAGAGGACAGAAAGGAGATTTAAAAGAGGGAAACGTGAAGTGCTGTGTACATGTACCAAGTTTCCATGTGAGAGGAGGAAGGGGACAGCAAAGAAGGAATTAAGAAGCGCCATGTACATGCACCACTCTCCATAAGTGTGGTTATTCTGTTCTACAAACATGTACTAATAAAATAATTTGAAAAGAGATTAGAATAATAGTAGGAAAAAAACCTTACATTCAGCCTAGCCTGTCAACAGTGTAGAGTTCCTTTAGAAAGCTCATGAAAAAGCACAGAGTATAGAGAAAAGGAGAATGGGCAGTTATAATAAAATGTTAATAATTCTGATCTCTGAATGGAATAAATGAGTGACTTTTATGCTCTTATTTTCTGAATAGTTCTGTTTTCTACCAGATCTATGATATAGCTATGACTATAGGATGGAATACTGGGCAACCATTAACAATCTTGAATTAAGATAATAATATAAAGTCCTAGATGTTAAAAGATGGATAATAAAATAGTAAATACAATTTTCAAAATACGCAGAAAAAATCGAGCAATATAATCAAAATGAACATCAACTATGGGTTTCTGCAAGCAGTAGGACCACCTATAATTTCCCTATTTTCATCTTCCTGTACTTTATACATTATTTACAATGTACTTTTAAATGCCAGGGAAAAAGCAAGTTTGCATTACAGAGCAAGTATAGAGAAAAGGTAGAAAAATATAGTATTTTTTTCTGCCACTGTTGCAGTGTGAGTTATTTATATTAGAACATTCTGGCACCCATAACTAAATACAAAAATTGGTCCTTGATGAACAGAAGAACGTTGATTAAAAAGAAATAAGAAAAGAACAGCATATTAACATGTTGTCTAGGTGATTTTTATATATAAACAGAAAAATCTGGAAATGAACATATCAAGAAATTAACAATTGCTAATTCTTAGTAATAGGAATATAGGTGACAATTACTTCTATGGACATTATTGTATATGTCCTTTGATACTTCCCAAATCTGAAAAAGCAAGTGAAAGAGCTATAAATGTTTCTTTTTTCTTTTTTTTAGGGAAGGGTCTACAGGATGTTCACGGTCTCCTACTAGACCAGACTCGTAGTGACCCACCTGTCTGCGGTCTCCCAAGAGCTGGGATTACAGCGCGTGCCACCACGCCCAGTCTCACTTGTCACGTCAGCACGCCCCGGGGGCGGGGCCGGCAGTGACTTCCTGGCGTGGGCGGAAGCATTGCTAGCTATGCTTCCCTTCTTCTAGTTTTTGAGCGTAAGCGTCTCACTGGGTGCTGAATGCGAGGGAGCCCGTTGCCCACAAATCAGAGTCATGGGCCCCTAAACTTACAGAGCCCCCAGTCAGAAACAATTCTCCCTTTGCATGGCCCTATCCTGTGGCTCTTATGCCATCTTCTCCCGGCCATTAGACTGGAAGCTCTTGGAGGACACGGTACATCGTGCTTCTCTGCTGACCCCAGCACCTCCCATAGAGTTAGATATCTGATGAACGTTTATGAGGCTTAGAAAAGCAAAGAAGTGTGAAACATCATGCCTTGGAGGCAGACGGACACGAATACCAACCACCCAGAAGCATTTCACCTCCTTCGGAGAGCACAACTCAGCCCCTGTCCCAGCCCCAGCCCGTGACTCGGCCACTTTTTTCAATAGTCATCAGTGCACAGTCTCATGGGTAAGAATGCCACCTAGTGGAATGTTGTAAGCATACGCAGTGATGACAGGAGGGCAAAGAAAAAATAAAAGCCGTTTCACGTAGATCTTGTTTATAAAAAATATATGAGCCAATGTCAGTAAATCGAATGGTGGGATCTGGACAAACTACCCGTGGAAAGACCCGGCAGCAATGAGGTCAGTGTGGCACGATCATATAGCCTTACCTGTGGCGTGGGTTTGTTTCAAATTGAGGGAGCACACCTTCCCTCACTGCCAACCGAAGCCTGAGGCTCCAGGTTCATAGTACTTACCACAAGTTCCTACGGGTGTGATAGCAGCATAATCACTTCGAATTATTATACTACCGTTAATAGTATCTAAGCTATTTAGCGTGGAGATGGTGAAATTTGTCTATCACAATAAAATATAAAGGTAAAAATCCCTTTGCTAAAGATTCATATACTGTAAGATATGGGTAAGATTTTTTCATTCAAGAAAACCAACTATTTCATTATTTTCTGGGTGTCTCAAGGCACTGGGTAGTTTTCTTAGAAAAAAAACCTTTTTGGGGCGTTGTAACCTGGAATTGAACTCAGGACCTTGTACGCGCCAGGCAGGTGCTCTGCCCCTAACTATAGCCCCTGCCCCCCTCCCACTCAACAAAAACTGTAACAACAGAAAATCTTGGGCCACAATTGCAGTGCTTGCTTTTTCTCTTCAAATCTAAATCAGATAGTAGTTAGCAGAATGAGTGTAAGGAAATCCCTCCATGTGCTCTAGCATTAGAATGGAACAGGCCCTGCTGCTCACGCTCACACACAGCAGGTCCGAAAACACATGCGAGTTACACACCTCTGACTCACTCGGATTGAAGGGATGTTCTTGCTGTCTGTACAGCATGCTAGAGATCATCACTGTTGATTCAGAGCTTCATGGAAGCAGACATTTAATGGTGCCGAAGCTTTGACAGCCAGCTTGAGAAGCCCGTTCTGAATAAGCAACCTTGAAAAAAAAGGCCTTTAAAAATACTTTTTTTTTTTTACTAGCTAGAATCTCGCATGCAGCTCAGATTTGTAGTGATCCTCCTGCCTCAGCATCCCCAGCACTGGGATTACAGGTGTGTACCACCACGCCCAGTTTCTGTGGCCAGCTTGGCACAGGGCCGGAATGGCATGCAGCCCTGGGGATCAAACCCAGGTCCTTGCACTTGCCAGGCAGGCACTTAGACTACTGAGCTCTTTACCCGGCCCTGCAAAACAAGAATCCTAGACAACATAACTAGAAAATCTTCAGGTTTCAAGAGGTAACAACTCACCAGCTTTTAAACACTAGTGTATAGAAGAGGGGTCATAATAAAGTTGGATAATCTCCATAGCACTTTTCACCTAACAGGCCGCACGTTTCTTATAATTTTTTCTCCTCTGAGAGACACAATACTGAACCTGTAAATAGAAAATATTTCTTGTAGCTCAACTTGTCGACATCTTAGTTCATAGTCAGCCGTCGTGAAGGCAGAATGGCATGGCCGTGGGGCGTGGCACGGTGGCAGGAAGCAGATAGTAATCAAGGGTGGGGGAGGGGGATAAGCGTCCAAGCTGTGTCCTGAGGAGGACCGGTCCACCTCTGTGATCCAGTCACTTCCCCAAAGCCCCGCCCACGGGGCATGAAGCCTTGAGGAAACCTCCACATAGGAACTCTGCCACTAACCGATCCCTTCTTTTCTCATCCCAACTTGGCCAAACCTACAGATTCTACTTGTAATAATATTCTTAGAATCTAACTCCGACAATTTCATATTTTTCCTCTAACCTTGCTCAAAAACCACCAAAACGAAAAACAGCTGAGCACCTCAGTTTTGCTTTTAAGGTGCACAGTAATATGCTCCCAATCTGCCTTTCTGTATATATTTGGCAAAATTTTATTATCATGAGCCTGTGTTCCAACCAAACGAAATTTCTCACTGTTCATGTATATTTAATAGATGTTTTCATCTTTCTAGAAGTTGAAAAAAGTGAAGTTGCCTTCAAAGGCCCTCAAATTCATGCCCAAGTGCTTTAAAAGCCGTATCTAGAAGAGATGTATCCTCAGACTTGCTAGTACAGAAGATGCTGCCATTTGGTTTTTTTCTGTTTTTTGTTTTTGTTTCTTTGTTTTTTGGTACCCAGAATCGAACTTAGGACCTTATGCCACTGAGCTGTCTCCCTAGCCATGATGCTGCCTTGAAGGATGAATCAAAATTCATCCCTCTCAGCATCTGACCTAGATTATTTTAATGCCTGTTCTGATACTGACTAGTCCACTGCTTTCTTGATGTTTCTGTAATTTGATATTTCATTGGTTCTGCTGAAAACAACTTTTGTATTATTTTTGTAAAATTCACCCACTCCCTTCTCAAAGTGCTGCACGTTTTCAAAAAGTTAAAATAAATTTGGCTGTGAGAATTTTAGAGCAAATTTGTAAGACATTTTGAAATCTTATGATATACACTGGAATGTGCCAAAGATGAAGCTGAGAATCAGGGTGGGCTAATATGTTCATCTCTGCAAATTTACAGTTTCCACCTACAAAATAGGAATTACTGCTGTGCCTGCTCCCTCCCAACTTGCCCAGCCTGGCTATTATGAGAGCACGGGATATATATAAAGAACTTTGCTTTCTCCAGAATAAAAGGGGTATGTATAATCTACATAAAGTAATTTAGTAATAACACTATCCCTTATGCTAGTAATCATACTAAATATTACCAACCAAATATGAGACAAAATCACATTGCTTGACAACACAGAGACATCAAATTATTTTAAGGTACAGGAAGACATTTAGGTTACTGAACTCACCTTTGGAGGTCACGGTATCTGGGCAGGTACAGATCTAGCATTCAACTAGAATTGTCTTTGGAAAGGAACTGGCCTTCAGGACTGGTTTTACTGTCTGTGAACAAACAAGACCCTTCAAAATTAGGGATGGGAGTTCAGGATTTTGAGAAGATAATATGTAATAATTTATTTCAGGTTCTGGGTTTAAATGTTTCTGCAGAGATTAGAAGGAAGCCCAGAAAAAAAGAGGTTGGAAGAGAAACATCAGGCTTCCTTGTCAGGAGTACATTTTATGCCCACAAAGCTATTTTGTTTGCAATCATAATTCAGCAAATTCTTTTTGATAGATTTTTTTTGCAAGTGTCTCTGGGAGGCTGCACTTCTCTAACATCATTCTGTGATGCTAACCATAATTAAGAGCTCTTCAAGTCAGCAGTCTCAGACCGAAGGGAAGGTGACAGATAAATCCAGGCTACTTCTTTGCCTCCCTGCTAAAGCCCATCTCAGGTGGACTGGGAAAGAATCTAAATCACTTCAAAAGAATCACAAGGAAGAAGCTGTTATGGACTGGACCTTGCATCCCTCCAAAATCCATACAGTGAGACCCTGACCTCCAATGTAATGGTGTGAGGAGGCTCCACGGCCTTTGGGAAATAATTTAGTCATAAGGGTGATACTCTCATGAGTGGATTCAGTGTCCTTATTTGAAGAAGCCAGAGAACTCATTGTCTTTGTGGCAACTGAGTACTCGGAAGACATGGTCTGCAAACCCAAAGAAGGCCCTCACTGTCACAAGATCAAGCTGAGACCCTGATCTCCAACTACCAGTATAAGAAATAAATTTCTAGGGCTGGCCAGATAGCTCAGCAGACTAAAGCACCTGCCTAGGAACACACAGAGACCTGTGTTCAATCCCTGGCGTGCTGTGCCATGCCAGCCCTGCCCCCTAGGGCGTGCTGAGATGGTGAATGAGACTGAGTGTGGTGGTGTATGCCTGTTTTCCCAGCATTTGGGAGGCTGAAAACAGGAGGATCACTATGAGTCTGATCTGTGTAGTGAGACTCTGTACTAAATATATAAAAAAATGAAAGAAATTTCTGCCGTATGTAAGTACCACTGTTTGAATGTGTGCCTCAGAAGTTCGTGTGCTGGAAGTATACTTCCTCACTGCAACAGTGTTAGAAGGTAGGGCCTAATGAGAGATGTGGAAGTGGGTTGTGATAAAAGTAAGCTTAGCTTCCTCAGCTTTCTCTTGCTGGCTTGCTCAGGCTTTCACCTTCTGCCATGTTATGTTATGGCATGCCAGAGGCCAGCACCATGCCCCTTGCACTTCCTTCCTCCGGAACGTGGAGAGAAACAGACTTCATTTCTCTACAGATCACTCATTCTGTGGTATTCAGCTATATCAACAGAAAATGTACCAAGACAATAAGCAACCCAATTTATGTTACTTTATTATAGTAGTTCCCACAGACTAAGGCAAACGTCCATAACTGAACATGTGAGCACCAGAAAAGATCTCTGGAAATCACTCGTTTCACCCTTTTGGAAACAGCAAAAGTATTGTGCTAATTTTCTGTTGGTTTAATATTACAAAGTCAGTAACTTCAGGTGAAAATAACTGTGAAGTTAACTAACACATTGTACATTCTCAAATAACAAGACTAAATAACATAAGATCCTATGATTATTTCTGCACATGACAAAAATGTTAGCCTAAATTAGTCGCTGGCTCATGTGAAAGTGTGAGGCAGTCCTTCCTGCTTCATAAGTATTTATTCTTCTTACCCATTTTGTTGAGCAATTGTTTAAATTATCAGGTGTCTCTACCCTCACCCAGAATCACAGGTGATTTTGAACTTTCAGAGGAAGAACCCCTGAAAAATCCTGAGAAATACTGGAGGATGGATTGGCAGTGGGTTTCCCCAGGAATTTGCCTGTTCAGAGCAGGTAGTCTAGTTTAAATCAGGCACATCCTCAGGGCTTACTAGATACTGCAACGTTGCAAGTTCCTTATGGCAGGAGCTAGGCAAAACCACACAGCACTGTTCTGGACTTCGGAAATCTTCATTGCACTTCCTTCTACAGTCTCAGGGGCCCAGAAGTGTCACGTCTGTCAGAACTCGGGGTATGAGATGTCAGACAAGCACAAGGGAAAAATCTCAAATCTCTGAAAGAGCTAGATCTTCATGCAGAAGCAAGCAAGATATCTGTGTGAGAGAGTGAAAAGAAGATGTGAACTTAGAGCTGTTCTAGTCGTAGGCTCAGGGGATGAACTGTACTGCTCCCTGACCAGCAAGCACTTTGAAATTTGCCAATGACTTTCTCCTCTCCACGTCCAACTACAATTGCTCTCCCAGTTGCCTTATAAAGTCAGTGTTGTTGGGATGACTTTAGAGTTAAGGAAATTTATGCACAGAAAGGTGAGCGAGTGGCCTAAATTCATGCAGCTGGTAAATACATAATAGAGCTGAGATCTAAGCATTCGTTTTCATGACAATGTAGGGCCTGTGCAAAGAACAGTTTGCAGTTTTTCTTTGTCCCTGTAACCCTTTCTGGAGAGCCTCCAGGTTTCAGACCTTGCAGAAAACACAATGTAATCTTCTCTTGCAAACTTTCTGCACAGTTGTGAAATATATAGTTAAGAGCATCCTTGGCATTGTGGCAGTAAAGGTCATTCTAACTTGGAAATTCCCTCTTCCCTGGTGAATTTTTGTATAGAATTCTACATCTCCAAAGAGGGACATTGCTTCTATGATTTATCACCAGTGCCTGTATCTAAGATCTTGAAAACCAAACAGATGTTTATTAGTGCTTTACTATAAAAATTAACCTATCAAGAGTAAATAACTTTGAATATTGACTCTACTGTAGGCTTTATAATGACCAGGGGGTGACCTCATTCACTCATTCAGATCCTAAAATACAGAAATCAGGACTAATTTACATCTTTGCATTGTGTATGACAAAAGTTTTGGCCTAATAAATTTATACTATTATATAATTCTTCATTCTTTCTACCCTAAAGCAGAGTCGAAGAAAGTGCCGTAATAATGTAACCCAGTATCCCTTCTGTTTGCTCATATTTTTCACCTTTGAGAGTCTTCCTTCTTAAAGAGCACAGGTGGGTTTATCTGTGAAGGAATTTCTTTGAATGTCTCTGTTCTTCAGAAGTCTCTGAAGTATGTAAAGAGGAGATTTAAAGTACTATATACTTAGTGTATAGGTAGAATTCTAATTGTGAAAATGATGGAATATCTTGTAAAAGATTTTAATATTCCCACTGAGAATAATCAAGTAAACCAGCTTCCATTTTAAAACCTGGGTTTGAAGGTACTGGAGCAATGGTGAGGTAATCAGAAAAGAGAGGCAGTGATGCTGTACCAACACTTTTTCCCCCAAACATTTGCTGAGTCTAGACATCAGGCAAGGGTGCTGGGATGCAAGGACTAGATTGGGAAACCCAACACTAAGAGGAGGGAAGCCATCAGAACTTTGGACAGTCTCCTGGAAATGAAGTAATTACAGACTCAAGGAGCCCGGATTCTGAGAAAAGCGAGGAAGAAGAAAACTAAGCATAGTATTCTGCCAGTTTCCCTCGCAAGCTTATTACCTAATTCTGAAACTACATTAACAACAACAAAAAAACCCACAAAGAAATAAGCTGTTAAACTAGATCTTATGCCTGGCAAAAATATCTTTCAAAAATGAAGTCAAGATTGGGAAAAAGAGAGCATCAGCAGTAAAATAGGACTGCTTGATCTCTCTGAATCACCTACTTTTAAAGTACAGCACTAGAATATTTTAAAATCATATACAATATCCACAACAAAACTAGGTGTCTATGTGTATCAATAAAGCCAAAATATGAATGTGTAGAGACAACCCATTAACATCTACGTGATACTGAGTGGAAGCAGAAGGGATAAATGTGAGCATCTGAAATACTTGAAAATAAGAGCACCTCAAAATAGTCAACATGTACCTTACTTGCAAAGCACAGCAGAACATTTTGACAGCAATAATTCAAAAGGAAGAGTTTTACATATTTCAGAGTACGAGAAACTATAGAGAGCTGACAGGCTGGAGTAGTCTGGACTCAAGAAAAAAATTTAAATAATTAAATAGGCAAGAGTCACCTTCCTCTTTGAGTAAGCTAGAATAAGCATCATTCCCACAGTAAAGACAAAAAACAGTAGGTGTGCTCAAAGCAGGTGGCCTAAAGAATGGCTTCTCTGTTTACAACACACCCAACAGGAATTTAGGGTCGCTGTGACAAGGGGCACAACACTTGTGACTTCCCTGTGAGCAAAGTTCCCACAAATGTACTCCATACACTTCCACATGGCTTCTGGACAGTACCAATGGGACAAGGCTCTGCAACGTTTAGTGAGGGAGGTGGGCATTGTCCACGGATCCATGGAAGTCATAGAAGTAAAGACTGAATTTCTATTTTCTTTTTTTAAAAATTTTTATTTATTTATTTGTGTGTGTGTGTGTGTGTGTGTGTGTGTGTGGCCAGCTCAGCCCACCAGGGGGCGGGGCTGGCTGGCATGTGGTGCTGGGGGATTGAACCGGGGTCCCTATGCTTTGTTAAGTTTGTTCTAAGTAGGTGCTTTAGACCACTGAGCCATCTTACCAGCCCTGAATTTCTATTTTCAATAAATTAAAAATAATTCTTCTTTCCAAAAAAAAAAGACAAAAAACAAAGCCCAAGTATCTTCAAATTCATTAATGTTTTTCAACACATTGGAGAGTTGAGTTTTCAGAGCAACAAACTTGTTTCAAATTTGAGAAGATACAGTCCCCACAGGAAGAGATAAGATGTGCACAGTCTCTTATCTGGGGTAAGGTTACCAAATCAGTGAGAAAAATTCAGCTAGAAACATTTATGAATTGGTGAAAGTAAAATATGGGCTGATACACAGTGTAAAGCCTCCGGGGGGCTCAGCAGTTGGAGAAGCTGCACTCTTGCAGGTTCTTTCTCCTTGAACCCCACTGGATGCTTGAAGGAGATAACAGACAGAGCCCTTAAAATGAACTCATTGTGGGGCACATCTAGGAGCGAAGAAAACCAGTCATACAAGAGAGATAAGAATGGTTATCCTGTACATTGTTCCTATCTCAGTGAGGAGAACAGACCTTACTTTATGGGAATGGTGGACAGCAAACTTTCTCCCCTTTAACACACTGGTGGAAACTCACTGCACTTAGGAGGAAGAAATGTGAAAACTTGCTCCTGGTTGGAGGGTGCCAAGAAGCGCCAGACCTAGAATTATATAAGGGAAAAGGCAAAAGATCAGAAGGCCATGCCTCTGACATTACTCTCCCAGTTCCGCACACCACGAAGCAAACTAGTCCAGTAACAAGAGTACTGCTTGGAGGAGTCAAAGGAAAAAGAAAAGCACTAAAGACCATCTGAGGCACACAGTATAAAAGAAAAACCTAGAGCTCATTGTTGAAAAGATGTTGCTCTAGAAGACCAGCTGTCACCTTAAACCAAAGGAAGCACTAAAGGAATTTTAGGCCAGTGGGTTCCCTAAGGGTAGAAACAGCAACATTCAGCTGAAACCCAACCCAAATCCTAATTAAGTTAACCCAATGCCCTGCACACTAAAGGCAGAGCATAAGAAAGTGTGTGATACTTGATTTCAAGCATGAGCTATTTGTCTCAATCATTACCACACTACATAAGATGCTTGGCTTCAAACAAGCAAACAAGCAAATAAGCAAAGCAAATGAAGACACAAAGGCAAGAAAGAATTACACCCCCAAGAAACAAAGCATCATCAGAACCAGAATCTGACATGACAACAATGAACCTAGAAGACAAAAAATTTAAATAATTATGATTAATATGTTAAAGGCTCTAATAGGAAATGAACATCATGCAAATTCAGCAGGTAGCTAAAGCAGAGAAATGGAAATTTTAAGAAAGAACTAAATGGAAATAACAGAATGGGAGATGTTTCAACAGCAAAGGTGCACAGTAATTTCAATGAGATCATCAGTAGTCACAAAGTAACCAAAGAAACAATCAGTGAACATGGAGATCAGTCAATAGGAATTACTCAATTGAAACATAAAGAAGAAATTAGGAAAACCACAGAGAATTCTAAGACAATATAAATCAGTCTAATATAAGTGCCACTGGAATTCCAGAAAGTAGGGAGATAGAATAGAATTTATTTTAGTTTGATCATTTTCTAATTTATAAGGACCAAATGGATGATAATTTCCTATAATTAAATGACAGCCACTACCCCATAAGTCTGAGAAGTTCAGAAGTAATAAACCATCCATAGGCACACCACATTCAACCTGCTGAAAACAAAGTATAGGGGGAAATCTTCAAAGCAGCATGTGTTAGTTTTGGATTATTACAATGAAATATCTGAAGCAGATTAATGTCATAAATAAGATTTTTAGCTCACCGTTTGGAGCCTCAAGAGCATTGTACTGGTATGTGCTTGGTTCCAATGTGGGCTCTCCTGTTTGCTTCATGTCACAGTGGAGGCATTGGTGGGAACATATGTGGGAGCTAAAAATTACAGGACAAACAGGAAGCCAGAGAGGAGGCTGAGGCCAGGTTAGGCTTTGAGGACAACCACCCTCTGAGAACCAACAATGAATTTCAGAGAAACAAACTTAATCCCTTCTGGGGTAAGGTTCCCCTGACCTCCCGCTGGGTCCACTACCTAAGGGTCCTGCCATTTCAACATTGCTACATTCACCAAGATTCCAGTACACGAATCCTTGAAGGCGACATACATAAATCTTACCCAGCCATAGTACAGACTGAGGGGAAAAAATAGCACATCTTATATTAAGGAAAAAGGGATAAATATTACATATTTCTTCTCAGAAATTATTCAAGTCAGAATTATCCTACACCCAGAGGAAAAAAAAACTTTATGAGATGAAGGTGGTATTGCTGGCAAAAACAGTTTGGCAACTCATTTCTTCTTCAAATGTTAAATATAAACTTAACAAGTGAACCAAGATTTCAACCCTAGGTAAGGAATAAAATGAAAACATTCCCACCCAAAGACTCATTAGCGTATCTATAACATTACTCAGTAGCCAAGAGTCTAAATGTTTTTAATAAGCTATTGTGGTGGACCAATAGCTGGTGGTGGGCAACTTGTTATACCCAGGTGAACTCAATCAGCATGGCACTGGTGTGGCAGGCCCACCTGAGGGTTGCTGCTGGCAGTTTAAGAGGCAGAACTGGAAAAGGAGAGAGATTGTTGGAACCTGTTAGGGAGCTGTTGGTTCTCTTGGACTATTCTGCTGGGTGACCTTGTCCTCCTGGCTTTCCTGATGAACTCAGCTGTTCTTATAAACCAGTGAAATTTGAACTTTTTGTCACTGAGACAAAAAGTTGGTTCACTTTTGGGGGAGCTCTGGTCCTCACCTTGGCCATCACTTCCTGGCTCCAGAGAAGATAGTGCACTGCTTAGCCTCCTGGAGAAGCTTGTGCCATTGACTTTCCTGAAGGGAAGTCGCTTTCCTCATCCTCAGAGGAGCTCAGTACTTCACTGTTGCTGACGACGGCTGTGGTACTTTTCCAGGGAGATCTGGTCCTTATTTTTAGGGTTGCTTCCTGGGTCCAATGCACATCCCTCAGCCTGCTGGCACAGATCCGGCATCCCACTGGGCCAGACTGTCTAGTTTGCACTACTGACCTTTGGACCTATCCAGTGCAGATCCATGCAACAGGCCTGAGGAGGCATTGTCCTGGCCTCTTGGCCTCCAGTTGGACCTGTGGGAGGCATGCTTAGGAGCTCTAGGACTTAAGCTGCACCCAGGCAGCATAGTATCGTGAGATCCAGGCCCTCAGTGAGATTCCTTGGTCTTCAGTGTGTGCATACATGTCCTGCACTCTTTTTTTTATGTGATTCTTCGGGTGACCACTATAAATAATCCTATAAAATATGTGTCCCTACAACTACTAAACTGAAAAACAAAATTTGGTACCCATACAATTGAGTACTATTTAGCAATACAGAGGAACAAAATAGCTACATGGATGAACCTCAGAAACATTATGCTAAGTGAAAGAAGGCAGATCTAGAAAACTAATTTATTTTTTGGGGTACTAGGAATCGAACTCATGACCTTGCACTTGCCAGGCAGGCACTGTGCTACTGAGTTACATCCCCAGCCACTAGAAAACTAAATACTGTATGAATCCATTTATAGGAAATTTCAAACATGACAAATCGATAAAGACAGAAAGCAAATTAGTAGATGCCTGGGATTGGAGGAGGGAAGGTGACTGATTATAAATAGGCATGAATGACACTTGGGGATTAAAATGTGGCTTATGCTGATGTTTACACAACCCTAAATGCACTAAAATTATTGAATTTATACTTAATATGATGAATTTATGGCAATGTAATTATGTCTAAGGCTGATTTTTAAAATAAAGGAGAAATAAAGGCTTTCTCAGAAAAACAAAAATAATGGAATCAATAAATAGGCTTTTTCTGGGCAAAAGAATATAAATGGAGACATCAGTCTTCCAAGAGTGCTAAAAAGAAATAAATGAAATTAAAATAAACTTTTCTCTTATATTTAGTTGATCTAAAAATATAACTGTCAAAAGCAAACTTTAAGGTTGCCTTAAAGTAGCTATAGTAATATGAAACGAAATGACTACAGAACAAGGATATTATCAGAAATAAAGGGGAACACTGTACAATAACAGTCAATTCACCAACAAGATATAAAAACATAACTGAGTATACTTATTAGACCTTAAAATACATTAGATAAAATATAGCATTTCTACAATATAAGAAGACAAGCATACAAATATACATGGAGATTTTACCCCTCTTCTTTCTGCACTTGGTATACAATATAGGCAGAAAAGTAGCTAGGATGTAGTTTACCTGAACAGCACTATCCTCTAATCTGACTTAACTGATGCAAATGAAGATAAATCCATACCCAGCATGATCTTCTCAGCTTCACATGCAAAATTCATAAAGATCAACCATATTGTGATTTATAAAATGAACAAAGTTAAGAAAAAATAGATACAAAGATATATCCATAATGTAAATCAATAACACAGTGATATAGAAAAGACAGCGTTAAAAGAACAAAAAGACTGATCACAGAATGGGAAAATATTTGGGAATCACATATCTGAAAGACTTGTAACTAAAATATACAAAGAATTTTCCAAACTCAAGAACAATAGTCTTCACAGTGTGGCACTGGAGGAGGTACAGACACAGCAAATAGCAGAATGGCAAACAGAAATCCAACCAACTGAACTTTGGCAAAGATACAAAACCATTTCAGTATAAGAGACATAAGATTTCCAAATAATGAAGAAATTGTATACTGGCAAAAAAAAGTTTGTTAAGGAGAGAGATAAGTGAGATGGTTGAACAAAGGCACCTAGCAGCCATCTGCTCCTCCAAAAAGAAAAACCAAGGCCACAGGCCTATGGCTGCATATTGAGGTACAGAACTGCAGAACAATGCAATTCAACCACATGGAAAAGCAACTTTGTAAAACCCAGAGAGCTGGGGCAAGTGAGGAGTACGAGAAATAAAGTTTCCCAGCACAGGGTGCAGTGGCAAAGCCAGGAAAAGGGGTGTCAGCCCTCTGTAGGAGTCAAGATGAAAGAAAGCTGTTCCACAAACTCTTGTCAGTAAAGATATTGGAAGTCCTGGCTTTGGGACATTTTGTGGCCTTTGCAAGTTTCACAGTCTAAGTAGATAAGAGGTATGAAATCCGGCTGGGTCCCCACGGAGGCAAACTGGTGTCCTCCTCTGCAGTGATGCTGTGGTTCAGGTTGCTGCCCTGCCCCTGGGGCACACAATGTAATAAACTTGGGAGAGAAGTTTTGCCCAGTGCCAGCCACACTGCACTTTCCCTTGCTTTGGGGGGACCTCCGCCGAGAGGCATTCTTGCCTAGCTGCAGGTGCAAGTCATGCCAACACACTTCCTGCCGGGCACCACAATTGCAAGAACTGGGAGGAGACCGTGCCTGGTCAAGCTTCCACCCTAGGCATGGAGGGGTGCTGCTGCGGGGCACGCATGCCCACAAGGAGGGCAGAGAGCAAAGACGCAACATT
>NW_004524825.1:2646032-2661813 GCF_000260255.1 Octodon degus
CAGGAACAAGCACACCAGAGACCCAGGCAAGTAACAAAGCCAAGATCAACAGTGCCTCAAGAGACCACCATCACCTTCTAGGGACCACCACTAGCACTGTGGGAAGACCCAGAGAAGGTGGCACGCACACACTCGGACGTCCACGCCATGCCTCCTGAGCTGCTGGTGTGTCTGCACTCTCGCACGACGTGCAGAGGCATGGGTCTCTCTCTGCCTGTGACACAGTATGTGCCATAGCTGAACTTACGAATCACAGCCCAAGAAGCTGCAGGGAAAGGACACTGTGGTGCTCACTTGGAAATAACGAACCTGCACCCCAAAACACAGTGCCGTGAGAAAGCTGCTGGCTAAGGCCGTTCCATAGAGATGGTAGTGATCGTCGTCCAAGCACGTGCGTGAAGCTCCACAGGGACACAAACGATGGGTGGCGCAGCAGCTCCTAAACAGCTTGGTGCTCCAGTGACACAAGGCCCGCCGTGGAGTTCAGAAGGAAGAGTTTTCTGAAGCTCAGTGGGATCCAAGACAATACACATGAACTGTTGAATGAGGTTAGGGAGATACTGTAGGGGAGGCATGACGAATCCAACAGAGAGCATACATTGAGAAAAAAGAGCCTATCGGGAAACTTGGAAAGGAAGAGCTCATAGGGCTGAATAAAAGTGCAGTTGACACTCTCAACAACAGACTAGATCCACAGAAGGTCTTTCAAAATATCATATTCTGATAAAGAGAAGAAAACAAGGAAGAATGAAGAGAGCATTTAAGATCTTTGGGATGCCATTTAAAGTTCAAATAGCTACAGTAATCATATAGCTTAAGAGGAAAAAATGGTTAAGGGCAAAGACCTACTGAATGCGGTAATGGTGGCCAAGTCCCCAATTTTGGGAAAGACAGGAGGAACCAGGTACAGGAGGCCCACAGAACTCCACAAAGACCTGACCAGGAAAGACATGCTTATGGTGAACAACATGGTATTACTCTGCACTTAACATTTGTTGGGCCAGCGAGATAGCTCAGCAGTCTAAAGCGCCTGCTTAGGCAAGCTTAGGCAAATGTGCAGGGACCACGGTCCCATCCCTGGCACGACATGCCCCGCCAGCCCCGCCCCCAGGGTGGGCTGAGCCGGCCGGCCACAAAAATAATTGTTAAGCTTCCACATATCTAATGATATGGCTTCTCCCAACAACAAAACAGACAGAGAACAAACCAAATGCAAGTGGACACAAGGGACCCTTCAGCGGTGTTGTGTGTTTATTCTCTGGATTGCAGTGACAGTATCCCAGGTGCACACATCTGTCAAACTCATCAAATTGCATATATTAAGTGTATCAAACATTTATTCTACGTTGGTTATACTACAATAAGACTTTCTTTTGGCAGAACTGGGGATTGAACTCAGACCTTTGTGCTTGCCAGGGAAGCACTTAATCTACTGAGCCATCTCCCTGGCCCCAGTAAGACTATTTTTAAAGTAAAAAGAAAAAGGCACTTCAAATTCAAATTCAAAATGTATCATGCACATACATGCAAAATGTAAAATTGTAAAACTAAAACACATAGTACAAAATTCTCCAAGCCTAAAACGAGGTAAAGAGTTCTTACGCTTAACTTCAAAAGCATGACCCATAAAAGTAAAAATGATAAACTGTACCACATCAAATTTTAAAACTTTTTCGCTGTGAAAGCCTGTTAAAGAGATAAAAAGACAAATTACAGACTGAGAAAAAAATGCAAATTATCTAACCAAAAAAGGAGTTGTGCCTGGAATACATAAAGAATTCTCAAAACTCAGCATCAAAAAACAAACAATCCAATTATAAAATAGCAAGAGGAATGAAGAAACATTATCCAAAGATACACAAATGCCAAATAAGGGCTAGGCATATAGTTCAGTGATGCAGCACCTGCCTGGTTTAGTGCAAGGCTCTGAATTTAATATCTGGTACCAAAAAAAAAAAAAAGAAAGAAAGAAAGAAAAAAGAAAAAGAAGCAATAAACTCCTCCTCCCAGATGCCAAATAAGCACATGAAAAGATGTTTAATATTAGTAATCATCAGGAAAATGCAAACTAAAACCACAATATTACTACAAACTTTTCAAAGTGGCCAAAACAACAATAATTGTGATAATACAATTGCCAATGAGGATTTGTAGGAAACAGATCACTTAAACATTGCTAGTCAAAAGGTAAAATGGTTCAACCACCTTGGAAAATAGCTTGGCATTTTAAGAACTTAGAAGGGGCTGACCAGATAACTCAGCAATCCTACTCTTAGGCATGTATCCCAGAGAAATCAAAGTCTGTGTTAGGGCAGAAACTTGGACATGAATATTTGCAGCAACTTTATTCACAATTAGCCCAATGATGAAAAATACTGAAATGTGTGAAGGGTGAATGTGAAATGCTGAATGTGAAAATGCACATTCATACTATGAAATACTATCCAGCAATAAAGCCGTATGAACTACTGATGCATGCAGTACATTGAATGAAACTGGGGAAGTAAGCTGAGTGAAAACATCAATAAAAATAAGTATTATATTGTAGTGTGAGTCCATTTACATAACACTCTTGGAATAACAAAATTGTATTTTGTTTATGGAAAACAAAAT
This sequence comes from Octodon degus, assembly GCF_000260255.1. Lineage (NCBI taxonomy): Eukaryota > Metazoa > Chordata > Mammalia > Rodentia > Octodontidae > Octodon > Octodon degus. The sequence continues at coordinate 2,648,646 of NW_004524825.1, forward strand.
AGTCACTGCCATAGGGGAGAGATACAGGGCAGGATGTTGGTGAGGCTATCAGCAGGCAGTATGGCTGGGGAGATAGCTCAGTAGAATAAGTGCTTGTCTGGCAAGCACAAAGGCCTCAGTTCAATCCCCAGTTCTGCCAAAAAAAAAAAAAAAAAGCAGGCAGTATGGCCAGAGCTTTGTGGGGATGGTACAGTTCTATACCTTGATTTTTTGTGGTCTAAAATACACAAAGTACACCTGATAAAACTGCACAGAAACATACATAGAAGTGTATGTACAAATGATAAAATATGAATAGATTCTGTAACTGAGTCCATTGTATTAATCTCTAATCCTTGGTCTTAATATTGTTCCACAGTTACACAAGACACTAGTATTGCAGAAGGCTGACTGAACAGTGCCTGGAATTTCCTTGCACATCTTTTGCTACTTCTGAATCTATAATTATTTCAAAATAAAAGAGGACTTTTTAAATTAATGATAGGAAGACAAATAACCTAATATCTTCAATGAGAAAAAGGCAAAAACGGAGAAAGAGCATATGCGCTCAACATTATTATTGAAAATATGCAAATCAAAACCATGATGACATATTGCTACACACTTTAGAATAGCTAAACATTTGTTTAGAAGAACAGCAACAACAAGTACTAGCAAGGATATGGTGCAAATGGAGCTCTCATCCCCAGCTAGCAGGAATGCAAAAATGGTGTAACCATTCTGTGAAAGTTTTCAAGTTCTTATAATAAATCTATAACCCAGGAGTTTGCAATGTAACCTAGCAATCCTACTCCTGGATGTTTACTCAAGACAAATGAAAACTTAGATTCACAAAAAAACCCTATATACAAATTTATAACATTTTTTATTCATAATAGAGGAAAATGAAAACAAATCAAACACCCTTCAATGAGGAAGTGACAACCTACATCCACACAATGGAATACTATCCAGGAATGAAAAGGGATGAGCTACTGATATACATAATAACATGAATCCATTGCTAGGGCACTTTGTTACGTGAAAGCCAGATCCGAAAGCTTAAAAACAAACATAGGTGGGCTGGCCAAATAGCTCAGTGGATTAAAGCACCTGCAAGCAGGCTCAGGCGTGAGGGTTCGATCCCCAGGCCTGCCGTGCTGGCCCTGCTCCCGAGGCACACTGAGACTGGTGATTGAGACTAAGCATGGTGGCACATGTAATCCCAGCTTTTGGGAGGCTGTAAACAGGCGGATCACTATGAGTCCAATCTAGTAGTGAGACCCTGTACACCCTGTAGACCCTTCCCTAAAATACAGGGGAGAAAAATCATGATTCCACCTACTTGAGAATTTGGATAGAAAATGAACAAAAAAAAAATTTGGATAGAGGAAAATTAAAGGGATGGAGAGTAGATATGTGGCTTCCAGGGTTTGCAACTGGGAAAGGGGTGATGAAACTAGTATTGAATATATGGCTATATACATTAGTCAAAAGTCTTTGGGAGATAGCTCAGTAGAATAAGCACTTGCCTGGCAAGTGCAGGGCCTTGAATTCAATGCCCTGTACCACACAGAAAAAACAAAACAAAACAAAACAAAAACAAACCCACAAACCTTCCTTAGGGCCGGGGAGATAGCTCAGTAGAATACGCGTCTGCCTGGCAAGCACAGGGTTCTGAGTTCAATCCCTGGTACTGCAAAAAAAAAAAAGTCTTAAAATTATACATTATAAACATCTGCTTTCTAGAAATAAGAAAAGAAGGGGAAGTGAAGTGAAGGGAAGTTAAGGGAAAAGAATGGGAAAGGGAAAAGGGGAGAGGGGAAAGGCAAAGAGGAAGGGAAAAGGAAAGGAAAAGAAAAAGAGAAAAGTGATTCATCTCCAGGAACACCCATGTACTTAACAATATCCACTATCAAGGATAGTGGCAGTGTAAATTCCTGTACCCATTCTGGGAAACTATTTGTCAATATCTGCTAAAATCAAACATGCACATCCTATAAATCACTAATCCTACCTCTAGAAATAAACACAATTGACACATATCCACCAAAGAAAGAATGAGGATTTCACAGTTGCTTTATTTGTAGTAACAAAAACAAACAATTCCAATATCCACATTGGAATGGATAGGGTAAAAAACTAGAATCTTGTGCGGCCAAAAAAATACACACTAGCCTGACAACATGGACAAGTCTCACAAATAATAAGTATAGAATTCAGACAATAAAAGAGTACATAATGTGTATGAAGTACATGTCAAGATCGTGTGTTGAAGGCTTGGCCCCTAGATGCTAGCACTATTGAGGTGCCTGGGTCATAGGGACACTAACTACATCAATGGATGAATCTGTCACTGAGTTCACAGCTACCTGAGCTACTAGTTAGAAGTAGGTCACTGGAGGTGTGCCTTTGAAGAGTGTACCATGCTATTGACCCTTCTTCTCCCTCCGTTACCTGGCTCACATCAGTTCAGCAACTTTCCCCTACCATGCCCTTCAAACACGACAGATCTCAAAGCAATGGCGATGGCCCACCATGAACTGACACCTCTAAACCCTTGAGCCAAAAGAAATCTTTCCTCTTCTACACTGATTTTGAAGATATTTTGTCACAGTGATAGCAAGCTGACTAACATGGTAAGATTCCACTTATGCAAGGCAATCAAAGGTATTCCAAGTAACTATAGAGGCTACTTTGGACAGAAGTATTGAACTGGAAGAGACAACAAAGAGGTCAAACACTGTTCTATGGTCTTAAGGACTGGTTACACTGTTGGGTTAACTTTGGTGAGTACTTTCTAATCCATTCACTTAATATTTGGTTAATATATGTACAACTTGTTTGCCAATCATATCATATTTAAGATATTTAAAAATTATTTAAAAATATTTTTAAAATATTAAGATTTTTTTAAATGGTGGGTATATTCTTCAATTTATTTCCTACTCAGAATTGAGATTCACTGATAATAGTCTCTGATTATAGTGGGAAGAGAATTATACATGAAAACTTTTGTACATGATAAGACAGAAGAATGGAATAAATGTTTCATCACATACTCTATCATGAATGGAGCCACAGGTGTTCTCAACCAAGAGAGGTGTTTTATTTCTCCACGGAAGATGAAAAAGAACCAAGGACAAGATGATGCTTAGTTTCAACTATGAGAAATAGTTCTCACATTTCTAGAATGAAAACCTCAGGAAACAAACAGAGTTGGGTCATCATAGAAAGTTTCAGGATTCATGAGGCACAGGCAGATTTATCTGGCAGAGTTAGAAATTCAGGTAGAAGAGGAAAAGGTCTCTAGCTTGAGTAAAGAGATGGGGCACACTATGAAGTGGGGGTATACACTGGCTGGTTCACAAAGAAAAGGGACCATTTTGTGGGGTATTGAATGTGCTAGGGTATAGTTGATCATTATCTCTGTCCTGGTTTTGTAGCTACAGAGGAATCCTTATGATCTGAAGAGCAACTCATTTCTGGTGAGATGACAGGCCCTACTCTGGTGGGAGGAGCCGCCTCAGCTCTTATCACTGGATAATTGCTCCTGCTTCGAGACAGGTGATCTTGCCATTGTGTGCTTTGCAAGGCTCTGCTTTTCCCAGAACCTGACATGCTTATACGTTTAAAGACTTCTAAGCATAATACTAGGGAGAATCTGGAAGTGGATGTTGTCAAAGCTGGCAATAGGGGTCCTGCCCATTAGCTCAGTTGTTTAAGTGACTGCTTCAACAAAGCAGCTAGGCTCAGGATGCTATAGTTCGAGCCCCATGTCCTCAGCCTTGTCAGACCTGCCTGAAGGCATCCTGAGCCAACCAAAAAAAATTCATTAACTTTTGGGGCTGGGGAGATGGCTCAGTGGAATAAGTGCTTCCCTGGCAAGTGCAAGGGACTCAGTTCAATCCCTGGTTCCACAAAAAAAAAAAGAAAGAAAGAAAAGAAAAGAAAAGAAAAGAAAAGAAAAGAAAAGAAAAGAAAAGAAAAGAAAAGAGAAAAAGAAAAACAAGCTGGCAATTGACTGTCCCTGTAAACTCTGAAATTACACTAGTTACTATTGGCTCCTGGGTATTGAAGGGAAATGCAATAGAATAGGTAAATTTAGAGCTAATAAGCCTTGCAACACAGTTACTCATTAAGGTATTTATGTGCCTACATGCAGAGATGAACAGGGATCTAATCTAATATTTTAAATAAGGGAGACTTAGTGAGGTTAAGCTTAACAGCCTAGGTTGTATGGCAATAACAATAAGCTTCTCTTCTGGAGGGTTAACAACCTAAATTTGCAGACCAAAAATTAGAGAAAAAAGAGGGCCACAAGGAAAGCCAACATTTTGGCCCTAGCCTTACAAGGTCAAGTAAGACTCAGGACATATGAGAACTTGTACTGTAACATCATGTAACTCGGTAGTGTCCCAAATTTTCTGATCAAGGAGATTATGGGGCCAAAGAGGAAAGTGATCGATGATGTAGAGTGTGCCTAAGAAGAGTCACATGGAGAGAAAACATTCTCTCAGGCTCTCACAGAGAGCACATTGGCCAAGCGATGGCCGTGTCTCATCCACATGGCTGACAATGACAAAGGATCTACAATCTGAGGTACGGGATCTCAGGATAAATCCTGAGGAGATTTTGCTGACCTTACCAGATCCAAAAGCTACAACTCTTGTTGCATAGGTCCTGCTTTTCGTTGGTCTTAATCATCCAGCAGAAAAGTATAAAAACGAAGTATAAGAAGTAAAGCCATGGTGTTATATTGAGCTGTAGGGGACTCAGGTCAACAATTTCTGACATTGCCAGTCAAGTGGAAGACCCAATACTATATGGACTAATGGGCTCTTTTAGAATATTTTGCTGAGTTAACACACCTATAATATTCAAATGATGGAACTAAACAAAAAAGGGGATACAGATGAATGTCCATTTTGTATCTGTGCATTCAAAATGGTTAGGATATATAGGTACATTCTCTTAATGAATAGAGGGATGTGTTCCAATAGTGTTCGTAAATAGGATATCATGTCTGCATCTTGTACAGCAAATAATCACTGGGAAGAGAGTATGCAATGTGTTAATTATTGAAACTGTCCTACCAATTTGAAAAAAAAGTAATAAGGGAGACAAAATACTGAGTTCTCTTGTCTCCTTTTTAATTATCCTTATTTCTCCTACCCTACATCACAAACACTCTAAGAGCCAAGTTCAAAGATGCCAGCAGAGGTACAAATTCTAAGTGGGTCTTTCTTAGGACAGCAGTCTCATGGGGTTAACATTAACTCATTATTGCTCACTACTCACTGTTCCTAATTCTACTATGGGCCCACAAGCACAGTGACTTCTAAAATATGCCATTTTGCAAATCACTACCCAGATGTTAAAATAAGTGCATGTTGTATTTGTAGCAGCATACTCTGCATACCAGATATATTTGTGACAAAGAGAGTACATTTGTTGAGCAATGAAAACTGAATCCTCTTCTTCCAACTTTATACACTAATTGATGCCCCAATTTTTCGAAAGACTAGATCATAACTCAGTAAGATATGAACCTTAATTCTCTTCCATAGCCAACACTGCCTCATTGTTATTTGTTTCTCAATAAAATTATGGAAAAAATAAAAATAAAATGTCTTTTGGAGATTTCATAAACCATATGACTACAGAATCACAGTGCTAAGACCACTTCTGGGCCTGTGAAAGTGAGTGATCCTGAAGCTTAATCTTTTACCTGTGTTCGCATCACTGTGCATCTATGTCTGATCCCACAATACAAAATAAAGAGTAAAAGCACAGAGCTGCTCTTTACTGCATAGCCAAGATGTGAAATCTAATATAGAGTTCCCTGGACACTGAGTGGAAGTAGGAGGAACTCTCAGAAAAGTTGGACATCTTACACCATAGGCAGAGAGCTTTGCTGGACAGGCACAAAAATGTATCCAGGTTTTTTTTTTTGGTTTGTTGTTTTATGGCAGAACTGGGCATTGAACTCAGGCCCCTCGCTTGCCAGGCAAGCGCTTATTCTACTGAGCCATCTCCCCAGCCCAGAAAACTATTCAAAGAGCAAAATAAAAGAGATACTAGGAAACAGAGAACTGCCGTAAATGGGAAAGGGCCAAAGTGATGGAGGGAGCGGTGAGGAAGGGGATGCAAAAGAACCACGATGTGTCATCTATGTGTACCAACACCCCACAATGAGTATAATCGTTATGCACCATGAACATGTAGTAACAAAATAAATGAATGGAGCAAGCCAGGAATCAAAGAGACAGCTAAGACAGTCTCCTAATTTAGTCAACACTGAAATCCCAAAGAGCACAGTCAACCATCAAATGAGCTGAAAGGTTTTATTAGGTGCTGTGTTTCACCAACCCTTCACCACCTGGAGAGGTAGAGAACAAATCACCATAGATGAAGCCAAAAGGAATAATGGAGGTCTACCTTGATCACTTGCTGTGTAACCTGGGGGAATTCACTTTCTCTCTCTCAGGCTCAGTTTCCTCATCTCTAAAATGCGGAGAATAACATGATTCCAGGAAACCAAGAAGAATTTTGTGTGACATCAGGATGAGAAAAGGAACATGTCCAGGTATTGTTTGTAAGCCAGAACATGACACAAGAACACAGGACAAGCATACTGTAAAGTGCAAAGCCTTGGAAGAATGCTAGGTGTTTTTTTTTTTTTTTTAAACCAGGAAGATGACAGCTCAGAAGCCAAGTCTAACTACCTCTGTCTCAGCTGGAGTGCTCAGCAAACATCCTCCTCGTTACAAGCAATTCAAAGCAGCAGTCTTGGTATTTTCAGGGAAAATTGGCAGTGCTACTTTGGGATACATTTGCTATGATTAGCGATCCTTTTATAAATACAAAGTACTCTGAAAAGTAGTTTTGCTAGGACGCAAACAGGAAGTGGGTCGGGACAAGAGTAATCTTCAAAATGTCTAAGTGAGAAAGATAAAAGCAAGGGCAGATTTGCTGATTGTAGATGACACTTTCATCCACAATGGTTCCCATTAACTGTGTCCCAGCTTGGCTCTATCCTAGTAAGAAAACACATATGGAAGTAAAGGGGTATGAGGTTTATAGTCACATGACCCTGGACTATAGAAATTCCCACAAGCAAATGATAGGCTTGCTGATAGAAACCCTGGAACCTCAGCCATTCTGGAGAAGTTCTAAGCAGGACTCTCAGTGTGAGCATAAAAAAGCATATACTGGAATTGGCATTTTAACAGCAGCATTAGAGATGGAAATTTACGCGTTGTGTCTTTGGACAACTGTGCAACATGGCAGGCTTTCAATCTCCCTGCCAACTTGGCTTCTCTCTCACTCAAGAGAGTACAAGTCAGTAAAATAAGTGGAGTTGACTATTGGGAGTGGGTCACGATAAAGTATGTTTTGTGAAATGTACACTTTGTTGATTCGAGTATACCAGATCTTCCTGCAATATGAAAGTATAGGCTAACTTACAGACAAACAACACAATTCAAAGTTCCTGAAACATATTATATTGACAACAGAAGGGTCTGGTCATCAAGGCTGAACTCCCTGCTTTGCCTATGGGAAATATGATGTATTACCAACTGGCTTGGCCAAGAACATACCCACAACCCAGGACCAGGTCCACATAGAAGGAATGTGACTCAAGGCAACAGCCTGACAGTTTTGGCACCAGGCACAGAGTGCATGTCCTATGTAATCACCTTGTTTGGCAGCTGCTCTGGGCTGGCAAATACTAAATTTAAATACCAGATCCCCTGCCAGCTAACTGCAAGAGCTCACCCAAGTCCCTTGACCTCTGCATCCTCAATTTCCTTGTCTGTCAAATGAACCTATAGTACTTATATCAACAGGTCAATTCAAGTACCAAAAGAAAGGAAATGTAGGAAACTCCTTTGCCTCCACTTCCTTTGATTGAAATACTCTTTCATTTTTTCCTCTGATCTTCTGCTCTCCTAGAATCTAGCTGATTCCTCAGGAATGGATTCCTGTGTCACAACCTTTAAAATCCTCTCCGTTCTTTGGTGCACCGCTCAGAGCCAGCCTCTCTCTGAAGCATTCCTAATCTAATCTACCCGTGAGTGGCATCCCAGCCTCTACTGAAGCCTCCTCGTACTTCAAAAATAATTACTTCTGGACCCACATGGTGACACACACCTGTAATGCCAGCATTCTGAGAGGCTAAGGCTCAGGCAGAAGCTCTGAACAACAGCTTATGCAATTTAGGGACTTAGTGAAACACTGTCACAAAATTCAAAGAAATTTTAAAAGGGCCACATATCTAGCTCAGTGAATAGTGTCTGAATATGGTACACATGAATTACTGGCATACTTACCTTTCCTATTTCAACTAGCACACAACTGACTCTGGGCCAGGACTGTCTCACTCATCTGCCAAATCCAGCATGGATTTGTTACAGATACCTTGTTTTGGAAGAGACCTTATGGATGCTGGACAAATGAAATAAGAAAGTCTACTACATCATCAGTAAACATTTCCTCTGACAAAGGCAGACTCTGGGAATGCTACAAAGATGAACTGAGCAGGACAGTTGGCCTCGGGGAAGAGTCCAGTCTAGTTGAGGTAAGAAAACGTACACTTACAAAGAATAGACTCCCCCCTCCCATGGCAATGTTGCACCAAAGGAGCACTGCAGATGGTTCTAGAAGGTTGCCAGGAAGAAGTAGTGCCAGAAGCTTGGGAGCTTAAAGTCTAAAGCATTTTTCTGGAATAGAAGCTAGAGCTGAAGAAACAAGAGCAGCTCAAGGTTTCGATGAAGGATCAAAGAATTTCATATGAGTGCTACACATGACAAAGAACTTTGTGGGTACCAGGCAGTGGTTCTTAGCTGAGGATTATTTTGCTCCCAATAGGATGCTTCATAATGTTTGGAGCTATTTTGGACTTTCACAACATGGACAAAGAGCCATTTGTGTAAAGTAGATAGAAATCAGAGATTCTGCTAAATATCCTCCAATGCACAGGATAGCCTTTACAACAAGGAATAATCTGGCCCCGTGTTGAGAGACTGGAGGCTAGCCAGGCATGGTAGCACACACCTATAATCCCAGCACTCACTCAGAAGGCTGAGGCAGGAGGATAGTTGTGAGTTAGAGACCAGCCTGGCCTACAAAGTGAGCCCAAGGCCACCCTGAACTGCATAGCAAGACCCTGTCTCAAAAGAAAAAGAAAGTGGGCCAGGGATATAGTTCAGCAGCATAAGTGCCTGCCTGGCAAGCACAAGGTCTCAAGTTTGATCCCCAGTACCAAAAAATTGTTATTGGCTGGGCAGATAGCTTGGAGGTCTACGCACCTGTCTGCCAAGTGCAAGGACCCAGGTTCAATCCTTGGTACTGCATGTCATGCAGCCCCTGGAACCCCAGGCGTGCCATGCCAGCCCCAAAACCAGACATGGTGGCACACGCCTGTAATCCCAGTGCTGGGGAGGCTGACACAGGAGGATCATTATGAGGCCAAGCTGTGTAGCCAGACCCTGCACCAAGAAAGCAAGCAAGCAAGCAAGCAACCTACATACCGGAGGTGAAGGAAAATCATCCTGTACTAATATCTGCCTGGTACTAGTACACCTCACATCAACAGCACAGTTCCTTTCAGTACGATTTATCTTTCACCACCCAAGGAAACAGAGAAAGTTCACCACAGTCAAATAGTCAGGCCGAGTCCCACAATGACATGATGTAACACTAACAGTCTGGATCAAACTGAGACATGTGGAGTTTGTGGAGGCACTTGACTATCTGTCCAAAGAGACCATTATTATAACCTCAAAACTAGTGACTTTAGTGGCTCCATAGTTGCATGAACGGTGACACCTGCCATTGCTCTGGTGTCTAGAGGGTTCAAACTAATTTCACATGGAGTGGTGCTCTTCACAGAGATAGATTTTATCTTGTGAACAAGAAGCAGAACATGTAAGGCAAATGTTAAAATTTTGTCGTTAGGGGTATAACAAAATGAGAATAAAACACAATGTCCCTCTCCTACAAGGTCAACAAAGTTATCAGTATCTCGTTAATCCAACAAATAGGATAAACTAGGAGGTTCCTGTTCCCCAAGGAATGTTTAATACACAAAAGGCAGCACCAACAGTTTATCATGGTCTTTGCCTTGCTGAGCAATGAAAACTAACAAAGAATATTGTTACAAACCTAATTTTTTATTTTATTTTTTTTTTGAGACAAGGTCTTACTCTGTAGTTCAGGCTGACCTGAACTCACTGTGTAGCCCAAGTTGGCCCTGAACTTTCAGCAATCCTAATGCCTCAGCCTAGGAGCTTGCTTTATGATAATAGCTCCTAGCAGAAACAAATCCCCCCACCCTAACCAGAAACATTTAGTAACATCCAGAGGCATTTTTAGGTTGCTGCAACTTGAAGGCAGGGAGAGCTGCTAGTGCCCTCTAGTGGACAGAGGTTAGAAATGCTGCCAATTTCCTACAATGCATGGGCTAGCTCTCCTGCACACCGCAAAGAATGACCTGGAGCCCCATACCAAGAGTGCTTTGGTTGAAAACGATGGATAAAATCATCCACATTATAATTTTTGTCTTTCTTCACATTCACAAACACAGCCTCTTCTATGCTAGATCAGTGGGACTGTGGAAGACACAAAGCACTGTGGGAAACATGGGAACACTGGTAAAAAAATGTGGGCAAGATAGGAATCACAAAAGGAGAGTCATGGGAAAGCATGGAAAACTGTAGGAAAGAGGAAAATTGGGAGACATGACAACCATGGAAACAAGCTATGTTGTTATGGAAAGAAGAATTAAGAATGTATCTGTCTTAACATCCTTCATTATTTATCTGATATCCTAGGATATATGTCTTGAGAAGGTGAGAAAGTTGAGAAAGCCAGGAATGATGAGAGCAGGGAAAGGAGAGGAGAAACACTTTACGGCATGTCCCCCTAGCACTCTCAGCCCCTCAGTTTACATTCACACTCCCCACACTAGAGCCCACTCTCGGCCATGGGAACCGTTCATGTATGGAGCCACCAACTGTCCACTGTCCTTCCACATGAAATTGGGTGTGACAGGCAGATGAGGGCACGGGAAGGGTCTGCCAGTCCCTGGCAGGGTCAAACACTAAGGCTTGTCATGTCATGCTTAAAATGGGCCTTTCCCAGAGCTTTCTCCAAGCACCACATTCAAACACTGCAGTCGGGTGTCCAAGGCCACTCCCTCTCATCACCTTGTCTTCCCCCACCGTCCTCCTTCAGAGGCAGCGCGTCCAAGGCTGGGGCTGAGGAGCTCATGCTGCTGGATGCTACCGCAGCGCAGGCAAGGGCTGCTGCCTGGGTAAACGGGGACCGCACCTTCTCCAAGTCCTCAGCAGGAGCCACCCTGCTGCCCAGCTCATGGCATCACACGGGCAGTGGACTGGAAGGATCTGGAGCCAGAGCCCTTCTCTCCCCGGCCCTGCCTGCAGTAATCCCAGAGACCTCGGACCATCTCTGCAATCTTCACTGTGCAGCCAGCAACAAGACCCAAAAGCTTCATCAGAAGCCAAGAGAAACATGCAGGCACAGGCAAGTCCAGAGGAAAGGAGCCAGGAGCGGAGAGCAGAAGGACAGAGCAAAAACAGAGGCCCAGCCGCTGGCTGTGGAGGGCCACACTTGAGCAACGGGGGCCTGCGATCCACCAGCCCGCGCCTGGCCCACCAGAGGCACTCAGAGGTCCATGGGCAGGGAGGCAACCGGCCAAAAGCACAAATCAGTGCATTCTTCCACTGAGAAGCCACAGCCAGCCTGCGCAATGCTCAGTGAGTCCGCAGCGAGATCGCTGACCCAGGCAGTGCAGCCCTGACTCCTGCAGGAGCCTTCAGAGTCTGCGCTACCTTGGTTTGATTCTGGTTTGCCAGCCTCCTCTCCCACCACCCACTCTGCAAATGGCTCTGCTCCAGCCAGGAAACTCTCAGACCTGGACAGACCTCACTCTCCCAGGTCGCAGTCATCCCCTTTCTCACCTAAGATGAGACCTCCAAGTCCCTGGGGCCTTTGCAGGGCCTCGCTGGAGTTAGCAGCGCCTTCATGGTTACCTAACTCACTTGTCTTGGGTCAGGCTTGGAGGCTCAAAGGGGCGCCTCGAAGTGGGGAGCAGCCTGTGAGCAGCTAGCGGAGAGTGTGTACCCCAGGGTCACTTACAGGACAGTGCACTGACTTCACTCTGCAGCCTCCTGATGTGCTGGGCTCAGCTGGGCTCTCTCCAGACAGGTCGCACTTGCAGACCTCAGCTGCCCTGCCCCAAATTCCCTGGGAACATGCTCTCCTGCTCCCAGCAGTTGGCCAGGGCACCAGAGGGGCCCAGGCATCTCCCACCTCCCAGGAAGTTGACTGCTGGGCACAGCGAGGCTCTGCCCGTGGGAAGATAGCTGCTGGGCTCTTCCTGGTGCTGCTCAGCCCATACGCCTTCTCCAGTGCCCCCGTGGCGGGCATTCATTCACCCGAGCAGTCCATGTGCACTGCATGGCCCCAATGTGCTAGGCACTGGGACCAGATGGGACCATCCACGCCCAACACAGGTGCCTCACACGTACCGGTACTGCCTGTCTGCAGGCTGACCCTGGCAAGTCACTGGACTACTTTCCAGCACTGCTTCCTTCCTGTCCTCATGTGTGTCAGCACCAATAAACTTTCCTCTGCTTCCCAAGTCCCAGCCTCACACAGGGTTCCAGAGTTCTCTAGGAAAGCAGGCGAGAGGCTGGTGTCTGGGTAGAGAAGAGCCCTGAATCTGCGAGCTGATAATGAGCCTCAACGAGGGGCAGGGCGGGGCGAGTGGGGGGCAGGCAGACAGCCTGGCACAAGGAGGAAGGCCAGCTCTCAGACCACTGCTGTTGCATCAGGACTGGGATGACTGACTCCAGAGAGGAAGCTGCTAATGGGTAGGGTGTCCCCGCATGTGGAGTGACGGAAATGGCAACTCTGAGCACAGTGGGATGGAGGGTTGTGACTACTGGCCTTGGATGGTCGAAGGGGTTGATGAGAGGCTGAGGCCAATTACCAGATGCTCAAGACTAAAGCAGAAACTCCAGCACCTCTGTGGGTGACAAGAGTGTCCCCGTCAGGCAGGCCAGCTGCAGAAGCTGAAGCAAGGCCTGGATGATGAGGCCGACTTCCACGATGGCCTCAGCTCAACAGATCAGCACAGGTCAAGGCAGAGCCCCGACAG
>NW_004524825.1:2678296-2685237 GCF_000260255.1 Octodon degus
CTTCCCTTACATTCCATCTTTTCCTGAGGTGGTTCCTTAAGACTCAGGATGATATTTTGTTGCTGTATTAACCATCTTCTGTTACTACACTGATATCCCCAAGAGAATTAAACTATGAAGAGAAAAGGTTGATTTAGCTCACGTGTGTGGAGGTTGCAGCGTAAGATCAGTCAGTTCCATGTCTGTGTTCCTGGAGAGGGGGCCACATCATGCCACTGTGGGTGGCAGAGCAAACCACTTTCATTGCAAGTCTGGGAGAAGAGTGAGAGGCCTGGTGGGCCGGTATCCCGCACTGCCCTCAGGGCCATGCTTCCCATTACCTAAGGCCCTCCCAGGACTCCTCTCCCAATAGTGCCACCTTGGATGGCATGGCTTATGTCTGGATGTTCTCCAAGAGCCTCATACACTTCTAGGCACGGCTTGGGGAGGTGTCTGCACTGTGGGATTAGAGCTGGCCTGCCATTTGGAGGTGGGGTCTGGTGAGAAGAGGTGTGGCCCCAAAATGTTTACCTCCCTCCACAGCCCCTCCCTTGCTCTCTCTGCTGCCTGTCCACCATGCCGTGAGCAGCTGTCCCTCTGCCATGCCTCTGCTTTGCCACCCTGCCTTGGAGCCTGCTGACTATGGCTTGGAATATCTAAACACAGCCAAAATAAACCTTTCTACCTAAAGTTGTTGGTGTCAGGTATTTTGTCCCAGTGACAAAGAAAGTGACTAAGACACTGGAGGCCAAGAGTGTAGCACATGAACCCTCAGGGGACCTTCACCATCTAAAGCAGCAGTAGAAGGTCACGGAAGTTTCTTCTGAGATTTCCAATACCACCAAGATTTCAAAGGAATGCTCAGAAGGCCAGGCAACGTGTGATAGGGCTCAGAAACCCTGCTGCCAGGAGCCCCTGGGAAGGCAACGTTTAAAGCTGTGGAGTAAGCCCAGAGCTGTAGAGTGGAAACCCCAGGAAGCCAGAGGTGGCAGGACTGAAACGTGCAGAGGAAAGCCACAGGTACCAAGGATCCAGTGAATCCAGCCCTAGAGAGAGGCCGTGAGCCACAAGCAGCAAAACCACGCTGGTGCTGGGGCTCTTTGCGCTCTCTGGAGCTTACCTTTCATTGCCATGTGCTTTGAATGCTGTGCAGACAGCTACAGGAGCTAATGTTTGTACTATAGGCTTTTAGTCTTGCTTTGGTACAATTCCTTTCTGTTCCCTATTCCTCCCTTTGGGAATGGAAATGTCTATGCTGTGCCATTGTACCATGGACCTATGGTAACTTGGTGGTTTTCTAATGTTTTTCTGTCTTCATATTAAGAGTGGCCTTGATTCTCAGAAGAGACATTGAATGTGGACTTTGTGTAATGCTGGAATTGTTGAGATTTTAGAGACCAGTGGAGAGGGACTAAATGCATTTTGCATTATGAGATGGATACAAGCCTTTGGGGGCCAGGGTTGGAATGTTATGGTTTACATGTGAAGCATTCCCCCAAAGACTCATGCATCGTGGGTGCGATGCATGACGGGTAATTAGGTTTTAGGGTACTGACAGCACCAAGTGGATCAATCCTTAGATGAGTGCGTTAGCTAAAGGGGCTCTAAGGCCATCCGCCTGTGGGGAGGGAGTAGGTCACCAGGGAGAGACGTGAAGAATGCCTCTGATGCAGTCCCTCAGGAAACAGCGCACGGGACAAGGCTGAGGAAACAATGAGCGAGCTTGAAGAAATGTCAGGAGGACATGCCCGAACCCAAGTACCAAGGGAGAAGAAAAGAAAAGGATAGATCAGAATGGTCACAAACCACGGGATATACACAGGCAGAGCACTGCTGCTTACAAAGGATACCGGAGGCGGAGGACTGAAGAAAGAGCAGAAGACTGACTTGACATGGTCAAGCCCTAGAGTTTGCCGAAAGTAACAGGAGTCATGAAACCACACATCCAGGAAGTTCAGAGAACCCCAAGCATCCAGAAACCAAGGCTTTACCTGGGGCTAGGCAGATCATACTCAAACTGCACAACATCAAAGAAAAGCAAATAGTTCTTCGAAGAAGCCAGAGAGGAAAAGTGTGAGCGGAATCCCTTCCGGTATTTTCTCCCTAAGTGGACCGTTGGGGGGCAGTGCACAGCAGAGAGGAACACGCATGTCAGGTAGAGGACATCCCCTGTACTAGTGAGGAGGTGGGAGGTCCAGGGAAGGAAGGCAGGCTCTGGTCAACCCGGAAACGGATTCCTGGGCCCCAGCAGAGGTGCAGGGAGCTTCACAGCCAGGGCCCAGAGACCTGAACAGGGGTGCTGTCACTCAGGCCTGGCACCAGGGCCTGGGGAGCGCACCAACGCCATCGGTTCAAAGACCCTTATGTCAACAATAGCAAAGTATGCCTAAAACGTTCACCAGGATGGACAGCTTCCTGGCTCATAGGACAAAAATAACAGTTTGAAAAGCTAAATAAGTAAAAAATATAATCTCTGGCGACCATGGCATTAAATTAGACATCTAAAAATCAATACAGTAGGAAAATCCCAAACCTCTTGGAAATTATTTCAATTATAAACAATACATTGATGAAGCAGTCTTAAGGAAATAAACCAAAATCCATAGAACTAAATTAAAAGGAAAATGTAACCTACTTCGCTTTATGGAATTCTGAAAAACAGTTCAGAGAGAAAATTATACTAGTTAATCTTAGATTATAGTAAAAGGGCCAGCAAGACAGCTCAGCAGATTAAGTGCCTGCTTAGGCAAGCGCAGGGACCAGGGTTCAATCCCCAACAGCACATGCTGTGCCAGTCCTGCCCACTGTGCAGGCCCTGCCCCCAGGTGCCCTGATCCAGCACTGAGTCCCAGTGTGGTGGTGCATGCCTGCAACCCCAGCACTGGGGAGGCTGAAAACAGGAGCATCACTATAAGTCCAAGCTGTGTACTGAGACCCTGTATCAAGTACATAAGAAAAGAAGGTTCTCAATAATCTATGCTCTTCAAATAATTAATCAGGAAGGTAAGAAAGGAAAGCAATCAAAGGCTAGCAGAAGAAAATGTTGCTGGTGTTTCAATGATTTTCTTGATCCTAAGATGCAGATTTTGGCTTCTTGAATTATTTTCGATTATATCTTGATTTCAATGTTACTGTGGCCTTCTTTCTTCTTTCTGCTAGCCTTTGATCGCTTTCCTTTCTTACTTTTCTTAAAATTCTCAAAGTCAAAAGTCCAAACGAGTCTTACAGTGCTGCCACAGGGAACACTAGGGTCTGGGATGGAGCTCGGGGTTAGAGGCATTGCTTAGCATAAGGGACGCAGTGGACTCCACAGCCAGCATGAAAAAAAACCCAAACAGAAGCAGAAACACATTAGCAGGGCTGTTTCTTTCCAGCTTCTATAGCTACCAGCATTCCTTGGCTTGTGACCTCTTCCCCCACTTTTTGTTTTAGGGGGTCACAATGCCTCTGTTCTCTGTCTGAAATCTCTCCATTTCTTTCATTAAGAATTGCCATGATGCCACCCTTGGCTCACTACCACAGGACAGAAAAGCCTCCATCTGTCACTCTGCCTAATGCTTCCTACCACTTACCCATATCACATTTTCCTTTTGTGATGTAATGTCACATTCACAGGTCCCAGGGATTAGCACAAGGGTGTGTTTGGAAGATCCTTAGAGGGTTCTGCATGGTGATTCCAAATGTAGAGCCTGAGCCCACATCACTCTTCTGTCCCCGGGAAGAAACTCCTGGTTCCTTTACCTGCACTCACTGTCAGAATTCCTTGGGGAAACTCTCCGTGAGGTGTCCATGTAGCTGGTTCCTCCCCGGGCCGCAAACCATTTGGAGATATGAGTGCCCTTAAAGGCTTATGGTGGCACTTTGTGCATTGCACCTGACTCATGCCCACCAGTTTATTTTATTTTATCTTTTTGAGATAGGCTCTCACTATACAGTTCAGGCTGGCCTTGAGCTCAATTTGTAGACAAGGCCGGCCTAGAACTTGCAAAGATCCTTTGCCTCAGCCTCCTGAGTGCTGGAATTACAGGTGTGTGCCACCACACCTGGTCTACTAGTTTAATAAGGAAGTATATGCTGTGGCATAGTTGTGAAGCCCACTTTGAGCCAACTTTCCAACCCAGACCATATCTGTAAGCAGTGTGGGCCTGCAGTCACCCCCATCACACCCACCCCGGTGTGCCAAGAACTCAGAGACCTGAAGAGGCCCTCTGAGGCAGGAGCACCATCCGGGTCATCATGAAGCTGGGTGCACAGCAGGCCCTCTACAGAGGCTGAGATCCTTGGTCCCTGGTGTTCTCCCTCTGCTGTCCTCCTCCACGCAGCCGCCCACCCCTCCCGTGCTCAGTGGTACTTCTGGCCTCTCTCAGCTGCCAGTCATTGGCCACCAGCCCCGCCCTTCCACAGTGGGGCTCAGAGGAGCTCCACCGAGCACAGGGGACAGAGTTCCCATCTCCTGCCGGCCCCAGGGCATCTCCAGGCCTGCACAGTGTTGAAGGGCTCTGGGAAGCTATAGTGGTCAAGAGATGGTACTTACCTAGCACAACACAGGGACCAGCACTGCTCTTGCTGTCAGAGACAGGGGACCCTCAGGGAGGGTGGGGTGTCTGCTGTACATTGGTCCATTCTGCCAGTGAGTTTGTCTACTCAGACCCAATTACCAATTCCAGCTGATGATGATGTATCCCAAATTTGCCACTTCTATTCATATATAGTCCTCCCTCCTCCTGTCTCTATCAGCTGCCCTGTGTGCTGGCTCTGTATCAAAAGCTCTGAATGACAGCTCTCCAGTGGCCCTCTGAGCTAGTATTTTGTGTGGTGGTGTTTTGGTTTAGATCTTGAATGTCCCCCAAAGCGTCATGTGGTTAAAGTTAGAGCTTTGGGAAAATCATTGAGTCATGGAGGTGATCCACTGACCAGTGAATTGATCCATTGATCTGCGTGTTCCTAAATGTGATTTTAGGAGGGAGCCTACTTAGACGGGATGTGTCACTGGTGGGGTGAGTTTAGAAGTATATCTCCCTCCCTGGCTTCTCCCTTCTCTCTGTCCTTCCCCGATGTCATGGGAGCAAGCAGTTTTCCCCCCCATGCCTTTCTGCCTTAGAGTCAACCAACCAAAGCGTAAGTCCTCTGAAACTGCAAAGTAAATTAAGCCTCAGGCCTTTTAAGTTGTGTGTGTGAGATTGTATACCAGCAATGGTAAAGGAGATAATATTGGTGTCTCTCATGACATTGACTACTACGCTCGCTGAGGTCCTCCCAAACCCCTTTCTTGACGAAGGTATCCTATATGCTTTCCTTTCCTGTATCCTCAAATTAAAGAGTTTTTAAAGAGTTTTTCTCCTCAAATTAAAAAGAGAAATGTCCTGTTGACATTTCAGAATTTAAAATCATCTGTGGTTTTTATCAGTATACAAACTAGTGTAGCATTTTTAATGAAATATTGGCAATATTTAGAAAAAGGTAAACTATACCCATCATTTCTACTCTGACTCAATGTTTATGCTGTTAGCTTCTTAGTAGAATAGATGTGGCTTTGCAGAATTTGTACACAAAATGTCAATTTTACTTTTAACAACAAATGGAGTATAACTTATGTGTCCACTGGGAAAATGATTTATTTGTGGCACATGGATGCTTTAGAATTCCGGAGAGCAGTATGCTATCCTAGGAAGATTCTGAATCCATTAAGTGTCATAGGCAGCAGTAGATTAATACATGCATCATTACCCATTGCATTAGTTAGCTATCACATTGCTGGGACATAATGCCTGACACCTACACATACACAGGAGAGTGCTTTGCTATGTGGCTCCAAGCCAACCAAAATGACATAATTAAGGTTAACATCATACCCATGTATGTTATTATGACCAGTATAACTTGTTAGCACATCCATATATGAAAAATATCCTGAAATACACTTTAAAATAACATATACTAGACTAAGCTCAGTGATCTTTGAAGAGGTGAGGAACTTTGGAAGGAGGAAATTATACCTGTTCTATTAAATTTCTTTTACAACAGAAAAAAAAAGTATTGCTATCTTTGCAATTAAAATATATAAATAAGACTAATGATACAAATGATAGCCATGAGTTACTTAAAGTAACTGCAACCTGACCCAACAGACCAAGCCCAAAATATGAGCAGCCTGACGTCATGAAAGTCTGTTGTGTGTGTAAATAACTTCTGACATGGTGCTATAGGAGCTGTCTGCTCTTCTAAGCACCAAGGGTGCAGGCAGCTTCCAACTTGTGGTTCCTCATGTGAATGAGGAGCCGCCATATTTGCTGGAAAGGAGAGCAGGCACAGGACTGCATTCTGGCTCTCAAATGATGGGACAGTCATGTTCCCCTTGCCTACGAGGGACAGGAGAACATGTGGATGGGTCCTTGTTCTACCTCCCATGAACCATGAGCTGTCACAGACTAGGTACTCGATAGGAAGCGACAGTCTCCTCTGTTAGGCAACATCAGTCCTCATTGCTTGGAGATGCTTCTGAGAAGACCGGGTTTGCCTTGAACATCTCTGCCCTCCCGAGGTCCCAGACATGACCCACGCTCTGCTGTCCCGCGTTATCCACCCTGACCTGAAGAGGACCATGTAACAGCTGGCAGAGAGGGGTCAACCTTTGCCGCTAGAGCGGTTTTCTGACCTTCCCTTTGCAATGCTCTCCCTCTTCTCAGAATGGGGCTTTTCTCCTTCCATTTGCTGCAGGCCCAAAGTCATAGCCTGGGAATCTCGGTCCCCCCGCCACATGACCATTCCACCTCAGTACCCCTCCGGACAGGTCCATCAGTCTCTCTGAGGGCCAGAAGAGATGCAGGTACCAGACGGGAGGCCCAGGACAGAAGGCAAATTACTTTTTCTTGTCCAGTCTGAGCCAGCGTGTCTGAGGAGGAGCCCTTTCTCTCCTCTCGGGAGGACTGTGAGGTCCCCAGAAGTTCAGCTTCAGGAATGGC
>NW_004524825.1:2685337-2709228 GCF_000260255.1 Octodon degus
CTGTGCCCACTTTCCAGTTCCCAGTAAGACACACACTAAATCCTATGCAGGCATTCGGGCAGCCCCAACAATCTTCCCTCCACCCTCAGGGTTATGACCCAAGGCCGGCAGACGGTCAGCCAAGGCGGACTACTGGTGCCCACCGGGAAGCCAGAGTGTGATGGTGCCCGGGCACGGATGCCCAGGTGTCTGCAGTCACGGTGCTGCGTGAGCTCCTCTGAGCAAGGTCCGCGGCTGTGACAGGGAAACTGGGGTGAGCTGCCCCGAGCCAGGGACTCCTGAGGGGAATGGGGAGGGCAGGGTGCATGTGTGTCCTCAGGAGGAGGCCGCAGGCAAGGGCTGAGCCAGGTGCCAGAGCTGGAAGGAAGGGCACGTGGGGGGAACCAGGTAATGGGTGCACAGCAGGAAGGTGCTGGCACTGAGAGAAGTGCCCGAAACTGCGCTTGGTTCTCTCGAGTCAACTACAGACATTCTCTCTATCGTGGCTGTCATCTTTCTAGGTTTGCTTGTAGAGCGTCAGCCTTCCCCCCATCCTTCTTCTGGTTGGCAGAGAGACGTTAAGCTGGGCTGAGAAATGATTCGGAGACCAGCAATTTGGACCTGGGATGGAAGGAGTGAGGTCAGCAGTGGCCTCGAGATGTACTCACTCAGCCCCGTCACTTCCCGGCCGTCACCCTGGAAACTCCCGGCCCGGGGAGGCTGCAGCTTCTCCTCTGGGAAGCGAGCCGGACCAGGCCTGTCCAGCAGGACCGCATGAAGGTGAGCCCTGTGTGTAAGCACCCAGCCCTGAGCCTGGCTTGAGTGGTGGCCACACGGAATGCAGGTGGCTGCCATCTCTAACGGGACTGGATCCCACCCCCATCCCTGGGGGTGTTGTTCTTACTGTCCTTGCTCTCCAGGGCTTATCAGAGGATCTGCAGCTCTGCAGGATGTGGAGGACCCAATGGACCCAAAAGGGAAATTCCATGAGTCAGTGTTCAGTAAGTCGTCCCTCTTTGAAGACGCATTGCAAAATCTGTACATGGAGCCATCTCAGTGAGTGGATGCAGCCCACTTCCTAGAACATGAGTGGAGGACCAGCTCCGCCTTTCTCCCAGCTGCTTTCTCTCCAGCCGCTGTTCTCAGGCCACCCAAACCCCAGCCTCCTTCTGAGTTGGGCCCATTACATTAAAGGTAGGAGAAGTGTACCCGAGGGCTTTTCTCTGGCTCCCCCAGGCCAACATGTATCTTTCTGGCACTTTCTGGGCACAACTTCAAAGAAATATCCCGCATTTGCCCAGAAATTGTTGCAGGCGATGGTTACCAACCGCCTAGTGCTTACGTCCAGCTGCACTGGAACAAGACCTCAGGACATATCCAGTACCTGCCCCAGGTGGACGCTTGTCTCTGCCATCTATAGCCCTAGCACAACTGCTCGGGGCGTTTTGCTATTTCAGCCCCAAGACGCCGCAGCTGAGCGTCTGGCCCTGGCCACCACACAGTAGAATCATGCTCAGAGAAGGAACCGGTTTCCCCCAGTGCCAAGCTGCCCCAAGCGTCCACCCTTCCCCGCACCTCCACTCTGTTCTTCTACTTGTTCTTCAAGCCCCTGAGGATATCGCTCCATGTCCTGCCAGGCCTGGAGAGGGCCCTGGCTCCACCATCCTGTGGGGAAGAGTGGGTCCCGCTGACCGAGTTTACTCAGGTCTCCACCCGTAACCCAGGGCCTCACAAAGAGCATGTGCTCAAGGGTCTGGGCTCCCCGTACCTGTGAGCAGATGGGGTTCTGCATTAGGAGAACTGCTAAAATGTATTTTAAACTGCTCCAATATATTTTTATAAACCAAGCATATACTATGTAGGCATATATATTTTTAAAATTTTACAGAATGATGAATAAAAGCAATAAAGGAAAGTAAATATTGTTTTTAACTTTTTTCTGTATTTATTTTACTTATTTATTTTATTTATTTATTTTGGTGGAACCAGGGATTGAACTCAGGCCCTTGCGCTTGCCAGGGAAGCACTTATTCTACTGAGCCATCTCCCCAGCCCCTGTATTTATTGACTTCTTCCATTTTACTGATGACTTCTTTCACATTTCCAAGAAAGCTTTTATTCCAAGATAGGTTACCTTGTTCAAGTTCTTAAAATAGGATGGAAGATTTTACAATTTCTTTTATAAAACAGTTTAACTCTTAAAATGTATAAAGAATAACATTTGTGTTCAGTACCATCAAAATGCACAACTTAAAGTTAATTAAATCTTCTATTAACAGATTATATGAAAAAAGTAAAAAATATCTCAAGTCACCCACATAGCAGAGAAAAATGAAGATTCTATATTCAGTTTACCCAATTTATATTCTGTATCTACATTATTTAGAAAAGTGACTGCTCTTTTCAAGGACAGTATTGAGAATCTGTCTCAGAAATTACATGGGACAGGAGAAGCTGCTGGATGTGGCCTTGGAATATGCCCTGTCCCTGGCCTTACTCCTCTCATCTCTCCTCTTTTGGCATAGAGTGTGGGTCTTGCACTTGTTCATCTCCTGAACCCTCCTCATTACAGACAGACAGGACCTCAAGGGTGGTATCTTTGAGCTGGCCCAAAAATTCTAGGACTTTTTCCACACTGGTTTCAGCATGGGCCCTTGGACCCCATAGGAACTCATATTGAGGAGGATCACTGTTTGGAACCTCCCGATATGTTAGGTACTGTTCCCGCACCAAGTCCTCGGTGAGGAATTTCTTGGGTTCCCCATATATGCAGTGTGACCTCCCGGGAAACAACCCCATCCCACTCAGCACACTCCAGATGTGCTCTTCACTGGCATGGCTGCCCTGAACATGGATGGCACCCAGGATGATTATAAGAACAATGGTCCTGGGGTAGTTCTGTTCATCAGCCACCATGCCATCATAGGTGAGGTCCAGAGAAGGACTAAGAACATAGTAGGGGCTGCTAGGGTGCATTTCCCTTATATCAATGCCAAAGACCGACTGCATACACTTACAAGCTTCCCTGAAGATCACAAAGAAATACTGTGCATACTCTTTGATGACAAGTGTTTGCATTTCTGCAATGGAGGTTGGCTCCTTAAGTAGATACTTAAAGGACAGAAACTCCATCAACTCAGCCACCTTATCATTTAAGACATCAATAAGCAAGGACTTGGTGTCTGGCAGGGCCGGTAAGGGGAATGAACTTTTCTCTTGTTCAATGCTGGAGTCCCCAGGGGATTGGCTCAGTGGGGCAGCAGCCATGTCACTGGAGGAAGAGGAGGCTGCCTCAGGACACTGAGGAGGATCCAGCATTCCAGCAGCAGAAACCTCTTTTACAGCATCTAGATCAGAGAACAGAAGGAAGATGAGGATGAGGAGGATGACAAGGACAGGGAGTGAAAGAGATGACTTCCTGCTATATAGCACTGAAACCTCCCTACCCATCAAGCCCTGTGTCTCACTTTGGTCTTCAGGGGCTTCCTCAAGCTGGCAAGGCTTTGGAGATCCAGACATGACAGCTGTAGCATGTGACCCCAGGCAGGAACTCGGCGACTGGGGCTCAGGGACCTGAGGAGAGGGGCTGTGTGAGCAGCATTCAAAGCAAAAGCAAGGGGAAGCAGGCCCAGTCATGGTTCCCTTAGGTGACAGTAGAGACTGGCTGAGGCTGGGGTTCTATACACGGGGGCATGGGGCTCTCTCTGCCCACAGCTAGACCCCAGGCAGCTCCTGGGATCCCTACGGCCCCCAGAGCTCTATGGACTCCCTCCTTTTGGGGTGCGTGGGGGGTACTTCCTTCCATGGCTTTAGTCTTCCTCACCCAAGGTGCTCACCTTGACTGCTGATGGGTCCTGGCGTTGTCCCTCTGCTAACCTGGTGACCCGATATGCACCAACTTGAGATCTCCCTGAGCTCAAGCAGACAAAAATGAGATGCAGCACCTCTGTACCCAACCCCCTGCATGGGTTTGCCCCAGGGTTTGGACAGAAGGATAGGTACAGAAGCCCTCCCCCATCTGGAGCAGGCCCAGGGACTCACACCCTCCCCTGCTGACCTGTGCATGCATCTTGCAATCCAATGCCACCATTTCCCTGTGACCTCAAAGATGGAAGCTGGTATGTATTGGTGCGACACTTTCTCTCCATCCTGTCTGAGGTCGCCCCAAAGCAGGCGCAGTTTCCCATGTCTTGGATCTGTCTGACTGAAACCACATTCCTCAGCCCAAGTCCTGCACCTCTGTGACACCCAGAGGCAGGGGGCAAAGGTGCACCGTGCAGAGCAAT
This sequence comes from Octodon degus, assembly GCF_000260255.1. Classification (NCBI taxonomy): domain Eukaryota; kingdom Metazoa; phylum Chordata; class Mammalia; order Rodentia; family Octodontidae; genus Octodon; species Octodon degus. The sequence continues at coordinate 2,689,603 of NW_004524825.1, forward strand.
GCTGACTGTTAGGTGGCGGCCACCCTCTAACCTAGCACCTAAGCTTCCCTGCACTGTCCTCCCTATAAGGCCTGCTCTAGAGTCTTCCACAGACCCCCACCTCTCTGGCCCTGCAACCCCCGCTCAGATTTCGTGAAAGAATGCAGGACACAATTCAGAGCAAAAGCACCGTGATACTGTGCTCCACTGTCCCGGGATCCTCTGTCCTGCTTCCTTCCTCACTCTGACTCGAGCTACGGCTTCCAGCTAGCTGAGCCCCGCTGACTCTGCTTCTGCTACGTGGAGCACGGACCTCACGACAAGGATCTGACACTCAGGTCCCAGTGAAGGAAAACCTGGCCCTTGCCTAGAAATTCTACCCCATTTGGTACAAGGCAAGCCACAGCAGGCTTTTGTAATTATTCTGGGACCCTCTCTCTGGAGCAAAGCTTCCTCAGTCCCTCTCTCCCTTTACCTTGACCCAACTGAGGCTAGGCTTCTCTGCTCCTCCTACCTTAGGGCACACCTCGGAACAAGGCTCTCATTGCCTTCCAGCTCCCAGAGACAACAGAAGGGGGTTCACACTTGAGAATTCTGCATTCAAGGTGCAGAACAGGCAAGGGCGGCTTTTCTAGAATGCTCTGGGACTCAGAAGCAGGTATGAGCGTTCCTTAGACCCCCATAACCCCTCCCAGTAACTTGGGCCCAGGTTCTCTCCCCTCCTCCTACCAGAAGCGCAACCCTTAGAATTAGAGTCTGGATCTCCCCTTACTGTTCTTTTAGGCAGAAAGGGGTCCCCACTTAAGAATTCTTCCCGGGAGTGCATGACTAATAACAGAGTAAATCTGCAATTCCAGTTCCCTCTCCTTGGTGGGGCTTCCTCAGTGCACCCACAACCCCTCAAACTGATCCCTATAGTGCCCTGACCTCTATACTACCTTCACCTGAAACATGTAAGTTAGAACTCGACCTTGCATCGTGCTTTTTTTTTTTTTTTTAATGTATTTGCTTGTTACAGGGTCTCACTACACAGCTCAGACTCGTGGCGATCCTCCTGCTTTCAGCCCCTCAGTGCTGGGATTACAGTCCACTACTCCCGGACTTGGTGGCTGGCTCAGCACAGCCTGAGGGCAGGGCTGGCGTGCCATATGGTTCCAGGGATCGAACTGCGGTCCCAGCGCTTCCCTAAGCAGGTGCTTTAGTCCGCTGAGCTATCTCGCTGGCACTCCTCACATTGTTTTGACCCCGTGAAAATGGAGTCAGTTGACATCACTTCCGGCAACGCATGGGGGGGAGGAGGGCGGGGATGCCATAGCGGCGGCGGTGGCGGAGGTGCCAAGGGTTAGAGGGGCCAAGGAGAGAGTGTCTGATAGCAGGGGTAGAATAGGATTTTCTGCTCCCCCTCTGTCCTCAGGAGTTGTACCTTGGTTCCTGGCAGAGCCTGGAACACCACCCTGTATAAACCCGAGTCTGTTTCCCTCACACCAAGGCTCTGACTCCAGGGCCCCCTGAAGCCAAAGAGGGGAGAGACTCCATCTTCCGTGCCTGCCTCCCGGTGGGCCCCAGCTGACAAGACGGAACTGAGCTATGTAGTGACGCTGTGTAGTTGGGCCTTCCTTACCGTCCCCTCCCCCACGGTGCGTTACCATGACTAGCTGATTAACCCGGCCCTCTCCAGTTCCCTCACCTGAAGCACGCGTCTCAGAATGGAACCTCACGTTGCTCCAACCCTTCGAAGAGCTAGTCGCTGGATGAAACTTCCGGCAATGTACTCGAGGTCTCCTAAAACGGGCGGAACGGAATTATATGGGTCCCTTCTGTCCTTTCTGAGGATTAACATATTCGTTCCGGGCAGAGCCCGGACCCTTGTCCTCTATGGACTTGAGTCTGTTCCTCTCAGTCCAAGACTTGCAATCCTAGGTTCCTCTGAGCAGGAAAGGGTACGCACAAAAAATCTTGCCCTGAGGTGCAAGGCGAACTAAAAAGTCAAATCTGGACAGTTTTGGAACCTTGTCTATGAGGTGCGCTTGCGCAGTACACCTTCAGCGCTTAAGTTCACGTAACACAGCCCCGTCTCTCCTTGAAGCCCAAAGCTCAGATCAAGTCTATCACATTGATCTGCACCCATGAGTGTGGAGTCTGTGGAGGCCACATCAAGCGATGTGCCTGTGTCTGACAGGAGGAGCAGAACGGCAATGTGTAGGTTCCTCTTTTCTCTTTCATTCCCTGCACAGCTTGGGTTCTGGTCCTGCCCACCTCATGCCTTGTCCCTCAGTATCTGGTAATTCCCATGGTGACAGCTATAGGAGGGAAGGAAAGTGGTCAGCTTCACTTTGCTGCCCAGGGTCTCCTGGGACGAACTCAACGGCCACAATAAGGAGCCCAAGATTGTGGGGACCTCTTCAATGACACCCACATCCGATCAGCCAGAGGCAGATCTCCCCACCTTTTCCTTCTAAATGATTGATGTTATTCATTTTAGTGAGAAAAAGAATGAATTGCCTGGCAGATGTTGCACTTGAAGGGAACTGTGACAAGACCTCAAAAGAATCACATGGCTGAGAGCCTAGGTAATTGAGTCAGATGTAAATGACTGGGGTCTGGGTGGAGGACTATGGGGGTGGGCAAGACGACAGACAGGAGAGTCCTGATGCATACTGTGTTGGCTTAAAAGAAAAAGGTGAAATTTTCCCAGCAGACCTGACAGCTGTCACTGCAGGGTTAGTTTGCTAATGATGAGTCTTGGGCTTCTCATCTGGGTACTTCTTTTTTATAAATTTTTTATATATTTTTTTATTTCGTACACGGTGTTGCTATATAGCTCAGACTCATAGTGTTCTTCCTGCCTCAGTGTCCCCAGTGCTGCAATTACAGGTGTGTGCCACCATACCTGGTTTTGGTAGCCCGCACAGTACGCCCAAGATTCTGGGGCTGGCACAGTATGTGGTCCCAGGGGTCAATCCCAGGTCCTTGTGACTGCCAAGCAGGCGCTTAGACCACCAAACTGTCTCCCTAGCCCCCAAGTACTTCTCAGTGTATCACATTTGGCATTTTATTTTTGTATTTTTAGGGGAGGATCTACAGGGTGTTCAGGGTCTCACTACTAGATCGGAATCGTAGTGATCCACCTGTTTACAGCCTCCCAAGAGCTGGGATTACAGGTGCGGGCCACCTCACCCAGTCTCAGTGTGCCCCAGGTGCGGGGGCAGCATGGCAGGCCCAGGGATTGAACCCCTGGCCCCTGCGCCTGATTGCAGGTGCTTTAATCCACTGAGCTATTTGGCTGGCCCATATGTGGCACTTTGTTCTGCTTTGTTCTGGCACACACCCATTTCCTCAGCACTTGGAGGCTGAGGCACAAAGATTTCCTTGAGTTGGAGGTTAACCAGAAGTGCACAGGAAGCGCTTGTCCCAAAAAACCCAAAACAATGCCTGTCATCTCAACACTGGGGAGGTTGAGGCCATCCTGGGATATAAAGTGAGTTCAAGGCCAGCCTGAACTACATAGCAAAACCTTCTCTCAACCGAAATAAATAAATACGTAAAATAAAAATTGAAAAGGTTTTAAAAAACAGGTGAGGGACATGATGCCCAAAATGACCCCCATTCCTGCCGAAGTGCACAAGCCACAAGATCGTGCATGGGCACCTCTGGAAATTGCAGTGCGCTCAGTGAAAATTGCAGGCCCAGCTCTTCGCATGGGAGAGGTGCATCTTGTTTAATACTTAAACTGCTTCGGGGAACAGAGGGAGTTTTCTTGACAGACCACCCACTTTCTAAATAAGGCTTCTGTGAGGTCCCAGCCTCACAGCCCTCTGGGACAACAAGGAGTATCATAGCTCCTGGGGCCCAGCCACCTCTCCCGCGTCTCTGTGCTCTTGCACCCAGCCTCCTTGCCTCAGCCTTCCACCCTGGGAGTCACGGAATAATTCTAAGGAGTGAGCAACTCCGGCCTGGGGATTCCTGATTCATGGATGGCAAAGACTTGGTAGCATTGCCCTGGGCCCTCCTCCTGTGCCAACAAAACACCCCAGAAATGACCATCAAAAAAAGGGAAGGCCTAGCCTAGCATGGGGTGCACTCCTGCAATCCTAGCATTCAGGAGCCTGAAGCAGGAGGATCCTGCAAGTTCTAAGCCAGCCTGGAGGCCATTTGAGACATAGTGACTACATATCTTAAAAAGAAAAGTGGGGGGGTGAGGGGAAAGGTTTACAGTTACCCTGAAACCATACTCCTGTGACAGGGGAGACGTTGCTGGGTGGAAACGCGCTGCGACCAGCAGGTGGCGCGATGTGCTCGGACCTCGGTCTGGGCCCGTGGTGTGGCCTGTGGGAAAGAGCCGCAGCAACCAGCTTTGAAAACCGCATTGGCACAGCCTCAGGGATCCGAGCAATGGCGGGCGGGGGGGGGGGGTGCGTGGAGCGATAAGGGTGTCCACGCCTCATCACTGCCGGCCATCGCCATGCCTCCTGAGAGTTTAAACTTTTTAAAAAAATTTATTTGGTACAGGGTCTCACTATGCAGCTTGGACTCAGTGATCCTCCTGTCTCAACCATCCCAACCCTGGAATTACAGGCATGTGCCACCTTGTCCAGTTTTGGGGCCAGCATGGTGCATTTTATAAAAAGTTTTTTTCTTTACCAAAAATTAACCCGAGGCAGTGGCATTGTCTTCTGCACAGAGCTTGGAACACCCCTTCCCTCTGCATGTCCTGTCTGGTTCCTCGCTCGGCCCGCATTGCCCCCCGAGGGGGCCTCTCACGCTGGTTCCTTCTAGACTGAAGTCAGTGCACCTGTGGTCCCAGCAGGAGGCTGAGGCAGGAGGATGGTGAGTTCAGTGACAATCCCGGTGACATGGTAAGCCACTGCCTCAGAGAGAGAAGGGGGGAGAGACACACACACAAAGAAAGAGAAAGAAAGAGACAGACAGACAGACACAAACAAACACACACACACACACACACACACACACACACACACAGAATATCATCTTTACATAAGCAACAAATAGTAGCTATTTGGTTCTTCATCTCCTGAAGGTGAGGTCATATGAGTAGGGCCACCAGTTGTCAGGCTTGTCACTGACAAAGGAATCAGACAAAAGAGGCTTTAGCTCCTTAGCCAAATGGACTTCCTAGTGGGTCACACCAAACTAGACTTCAGATTTGCCCTCAATACATGGCTTCCTGCAGGGTCAAGCCACTAGGTTTTTTTTTTTTTTAAATTTTATTTATTTATGTGTGTGTGTGTGTGGCCGGCTCAGCCCACCAGGGGGCGGGGCTGGCTGGCATGTGGTGCTGGGATCGAACGTGGTCCTTGTGCTATGCTGAGCTTGTTCTAAGTAGGTGCTTTAGACCACTGAGCCATCTCACCAGCCCCCAAGCCACTAGGTTTTTAAAACATGTTTTCTTTTCAATTTTTAAAAGAGAGTATAGGGCTGGGGAGATAGCTCAATGGTCTAGGTGCCACGTGCTGAGCCAGCCCTGGAACCCCGGACACACTGAGCCAACCACTGAGACTAGGCTTGGTGGCGCATGTTTGTAATCCCACTGCTGGGGAGGCTGAGACAGGAGGATCACTCAGAGTCTGAGCTGCAGAGTGAGACTCTGTACCAAATACATAAATAAAATAATAAATAAAGTGAGTACAAAGTAGGTGTCTTTTTTCTTTTTTTTTCTGTGTTTAGGATAGGGTCTATAGGATACACAGGGTCTCACTACATAAATCGGACTCGTAGTGATCCTCTTGTTTTCAGCCTCCCCAGCACTGATATTACAGGCATGTGCCACCACGCCCAGTCTCAATCTCCCTCTCAGTGCGCCCTGGGGGTTGACCGGCACTGCACACTGCGGATTAAATCCCAGCTGCTGCGCCCTGCCTAAGCTGGCGCGTTAGTCCACTGAGCTATCAAGCCAACGCTTTGTTTGTTTGTTTTTGAGACAGGGTCTGACTATGCAGCCCAGGCTGACCTCAAATACACGGTGATCCTCCTGCCTCAGCATCCTGAGTGCAGGGATGAGTGGTCCGTGCAAGCTACTTCTCACCAGGCACAAGCAGCACAGAAAACACCCTTCTAAGGCGAGGGGCTAAGCCCTATTCAGCCATGTCATCTGCACGTGGAAAGATGACATCCTGCAGGTGACTGCTGTACTGCAGCAGCATCTGGAAGGCTCGGGATTTCAACCCAGGCCAGGCAAGCAGAGCTCACAGTGCCTGGGGACAGACTACAAGTGGGAAAGTAAACACTTTAGGCGCAAGGCTGTGATTTCCTGTAGCATCGGAATAGCTGACTCAAAGAATCAGTAAGACTCAACATCGAAAGGATCTAGAGGAGAGAAAAGCCCACAATACAGGAGCCAGACATCGGAGCCCCAGACCTGGAGCTGGGGGTCAGAAGCAATGGGAGGCAGGTTACAAGACTAGGGTATCGCCATAAATAGCAGACTGACAGGAGAGGAGAAAATGTGCAGAGCAGAGGGCAAGACGTGGGAGGGAGACGGCAGGAGCTGAGACCGGGCAAGACGTGGGAGGGAGACGGCAGGAGCTGAGACCGGGCAAGACGTGGGAGGGAGACGGCAGGAGCTGAGACCCGCCCAGCCCCTGAAGAACAGGGCTTCTGGGGAGGGCAGGGGCCGCCGGAAAAGCTGTGCTGCAAGAAGCACGAGAGGCTGCCCCTCCCTTTTGCTCTTGCTGCTTTCTTTTGTTGTCTTCTCCCACCGTGAACAGCTGCCCTCTGCCATGTGCTACTCTGCCTTGGAGCCAGCTGAGTATGAACTGAACCCTCCACAAACTGAGCTAAATAAAGCTGTTCCTCTTTTTTTAAAAAAAAAAAAAAAAAAGAAGAAGAAGAAGCAGCTCGGGAAGAAACTTCAGATGCAAAGAGAGCTCTCATTTGGAAATGTAGGCTCTGGCTCCAGAGCAATATTAAGAAAAAGAGGTCATATGTCGATTTAGGATGCTGTCATTTCCAAAGGATGAAGGTTAAGAAAGGGCTGGAGACATAGCCCAGCAAGAGAGTATTTGCCTTGCCCATGTAAGGCCCTGACTTCAATTCCCAGAAATTCCAAAAGTAATTAGATTTTTTAAAAAAGATATTTTATCTTTATCTTTTAGGCTTCGTTCTATTTTTTTGGAGACACACTCTCACTATGTAATTCAGGCTGGCCTACAATTCCTGATGTAGAACAAGCTGGCCTTTAGGTCGAGGTAATCCTCTGACTTCAGCCTCCTAGGTGCTGGTATTACAGCTGTGGGCCACCACACACAGGAAAAAAATCTACAAAACAAAAAGTTGTAACGCACACATTTTCTTAAAGTAGTAAAGTGAAGAAGGCAGATTTTGTTTTGCTTTTTATATCCTTCATTTTTGCTTGATTCTATACTATTTTATTCTACTCAAAATTTTTTGTAGTGTCCAAGATTGAACCCAGATACTTTGCCATGAACCTCAAGGCATTTTTATTTTGAAATAAACTCTCACTAAATTGCTAAACTGCTCAGGCTGAGTTTGAACTTTTGATTCTCCTGCTTCTGCTTCCCAGAGAACCGGGACTACGGTCATGTACCATGCCCTGTTTCTTTTATACTTTTAAAAACAGCTTTAAAATGGGGAAGGGATGACAAAATTTTATAGGCAAATGGGAAAAAAAAAACAGCCCAATCTAAGCGATCTCACACTTCTCACAACACCCAGAGAAAAATATAAATTTAATTTTATGTCCACTCACCATTAGAAATATATTTTAATTTATAATCTACTTGCATATTTTCTATAAAAGAGTGAAGGGTACAAAAAGAAAAATAAAAGGTTGATATTGAGTGGGAATAGTGTGAGTAGCAGTAGGGGCTTGAGGTCAGCTCTGCTTCTCTGACATGATCCAATTTTTTATAGTCCAGAGCATGATTATTACCTTTCAGTGCCTATTTAATGTCAGGAAGCTATTTTATTTTATTTTTTTCCTTTGTATCCTTTTATTTATTTTTTTTGTCCTGTCAGAGGTGGATAATCTATTGGCATCTAAATACTATAGGTGTTTGAATTCAACTAAACAATCTAACACTGTCTAACAGTCTATAACACTAGTGGGCGATCCTCAGAAGTTATTGACTTGAGCCTTTTACAGCTCATCGTATTAATATGGATTTACTTTATATACCTCATTTTTATACTTTTCTGCTGGATGGTTAAGACCAAGATGTAGCAAGACCTATATACCAAGAAATGTAACTTTTGTATCTGATAAGGTCAGCCAAGTACTCTCAGAATTTGTCCTGTAGCCCTGTACCGCCTTTTGTACATTCCTTTGTCAGTGTCTGACATGAGGATGAGTCAGGGCCATTGCTTGACCAATTTGAGGAAGCTATTTTATATCTCTACTAAATGCCTTCATGGACTTCATGTCAATAGAAGGTATGTAAAGTATACATCTAGGCTACAGTTATGTAGAGGTACGAAATCATATGTTTGCATGTATTAGTGAATATATTACAACTGTCATATAGTTTTATGTGCATATTTGTACAAACCAATTTGCACGTGTATGTAGGTATACTACGTACTCTTGATTCAAGAATATCTACTGTCACTATGCTTAATTCACTTTTTTACATGTTACTCTTATTCTAGTGCATTCCTTGCATGCCATTAAAACAGGGACGGTTTTACAAGCTAGTCATCACTCGCTAGGGTGACTTCAGGTGACTGTTAGCTCAGTCACTGCAGCCACGCTGGCTCCATTTCCTTCTGGCTGGTGTCACTTGTATGTCATTGGAATGTGTGCTATGAGGCGCTGCCTCAGATTGGACAGCGATATAGAGGCCGGAGTCTTAGAACTTCCTTCTGACTCATGCTGTCCTGAGCCACCTAGGCAGGCCTCAGCCCCCACCCTCTTCCCTGTCCTTACCCCCAAAACAAGCATCAGTTCAACAGTCTGCTCTCTCCCCCAGGGCGCCCTGAGAAAAATGTTGGCACATTTAGTGGCTATGTGTGCTCGCTAGGTTTCGTTTCCTCTTTCTTCTGTTAGTTTCCAGGGTTAAATTGGGGTGCACGAGACAGTAACCCACACTTGGCAGCTACAGGGAAGGCGCTAAACTGTTAGGAATTTGAGGAAAATTGAATGTTACAATATTCAGTTTCCCATCAATGAGTATGACACACTGCTCTATTGATTTCACACTTTTACTAGAATCTGTCCGCACAGTTGCCTTCATAAAGACTTTATTCATCTTTGTGAGGCTTCTTTTGAGATACATCATTGCTAGCATTTAGCTGCTGACACAAATGGCAGGATATTTATTAATTTGTCTAATCAGTGCTTTTGTGACAAAAAATACTTCTGCTTTGGCACACTAATCAGATGGCTACCTCGTTCTCAAGTCTCAATCACTTAAAGATTACATTCCACCTCCTTCAAATTTTTAATATATACAATGATATAGTCATGAACCATTGTTTTTCCCCAATATTATTATCCCTTACTTAGTCTAGTAATCACAGACCTGACGCTGTGTCTCTGCACTGTGTTGAAACATACACACGTTAATGTACGTTCATGTCTTGTTGCTGACTTTAAGCCAAACTCTTCTACCATTTCTCTTTGCATACGCTCCCTGGTGATTCTAGGAAATGGAAGTTTTCTTTTCTTTTTTTTTTTTTGCTCCGAATGCCTTCAGGGCAGGTTGGGCTGGCTGGAGTTGTGGGGATGGAACCACAGCAACCTGAGCCTGACTGCTTTGTTGAAGCAGCCACTTAAAGAACTGAGCTAAGGGGCAGGCCCCCCGAAATGGATGTTTTCTTTGCATACCTGTTAAATAAATGGTTTTCCATGAACTGATGTTGAACTTCTTTCAAAACCTTTTCCTATATGCACTGACATGATTAAATATTTGATGTATTTTCTATGTGAAGAATTAGAACGGAAGTTTTATTCCTAATGTCAAATCATATGTTCATTATTTGGAACAACCCTCTTTAGTTTCCTCCTACACTAGACACGGTACTTGTTTAGGTAGGACTTCACAGCTGTAGGGAGGTAGCCTCCAGGGTTCTGGACCTCGAGCATGCTCATCTGCTTTACGAATCCAGGAGAGCCAGCCTGGAAGCATGAGGTGAACAAGCACCATTTCAGAAGGCGGTGGGGGTCAGGATTCAACGGTGCTTGGTTTGCCCAGACTGTTGCTGGAGTTGGACTCCAAAGCAGCCTTGGCCTGGCTTGAACGTTGAGGAGTTTCACTTTCTGCGGTATAATTAATATTTTCTCAGTCTACTTAGACCACTCTGGCCATTTATCAATTTTGTTGCTAAAATGTGATCGAGTCTTAGGATTTCACCCACAATGTATAGTACTTGTCAAGGAGGATTTTTATTGCAGAAAGCCTGAATCACATAATACCGAGGATATCATCGTGGACTCACTATGCAACCTTTGAAAAACAGCAAGCCCAGCACCACGGAGTCCCCCCACCCACCTGCACTGCGTCCACTGTAAGAATGCAGAGCAAATCAAGAGCACCCTACTATTTTTCCCTTCACTACTTCAATGCAGATTTCTTACAGATAAGGATATTTAAAAATATAAACACAGTGCCTGGGAGATAGCTCAGTGGACTAAGTGCCTGCTTAGGCAAGTACAGAGATGAGGGTTCAATCTGTAGTACCACATGCCATGCCGGCCCTGCTCCTGGGCACGCTGACCTGGCCACCAAGACCAGGTGTGGTGGTGCATGCCCAAAATCCCAGCGCTGGGGAGGCTGAAAGCAGGAGGCTCACTATGAGTCTGAGCTGCATAATGAGACCCTGTACCAGATACAAAAAACAAAGAAAAAATATAAATACAATAGTTGTTTTTAAATAGTACATAACTGATCAAATATCTAAGTTCAATAATTATTTATACACTGTTAATTTTGTTGAGTATATATCCAAATATGGTCTACACTGTAATTTTTATTTTGCCCCATAAATGTTTTTATTCTATAGATTTTTTCCCCTTTATTCCTTTTTTCCTGCAATGTTTTTTAGTTGTTCAAAGTGACAAGCCATTTCTTCCAGTTGCCCATACTCTGGAATATGTCAAATGCAAAACTAATGTCTTTTAACACATTTTTCACTCCTTAGTTTCTAGGAATAGGTACTTCAACATTTTATTGTATGAGTTTCCTCAGTGCTAAATTCAGTTATTTTTCCAAGGAAGACTGGTTCCTTGTATTGGCAATGGTTCCAGAAATCTACATTTGTATGTTAGGAGTGCTCATTGCCACTGGGAAATTGTCAGATATCAGCTTCCTCTGGTGACTGCACAATGAATACACGTTTCTATGCAGTATTTACATGCACAGACATCTATAGCCATTCATATATGTACATTTCTGATTCTGTATTAAAATTAGCATGGTTTTATACTAACATCTTCACCTTGAAAGCATTTCCAATGAAGATGATTTTCACTGCCTCTTCTGGATGGTCTATGGCCTTCTAGTCGGTCAATGAAACTCTTGGATCCTGTCTCCCATTTCCCCTCCTTTAAATTAATAGGTCAGCCCCACTGTACAGGAGCAGCAGATACACACTTGTTGAGCCAACTCCTGAAACTCCACGGAATGTACCTTTATTGCTTAGAGTGCAATGCCTAGGTGCAGTTCTACTGACGTTTACTTTCACCAATGCCACTAATTTCCAGCATAACTGAGGCCAGTAATTTGCCAGTATGTGTTCCCCTGGCATTGTAAATATACTTGTAACATACTTAGAGTTTGCTTTTCAGCAGCACTGTACATTCTATGCTGGGGTTGCCCACTTCATAAATATTATTTAAATTCTCATACAGTAAGATTCACTCTTTCTGCTGTAAAGTTGTCTAAGCTTTGATTGATGTGGTTTTCCTTTATCCCCTGAAACTCTGTTATCCTGTGTGGTTTGTGGAGCTGTACAGACATGGTATAACTTGTTCTAGCCCTGGATGAGCTGATGCTCGGTGCTTGTCAAATAGGACAGCGATCTGCACATTTAGCTGTGGACAGTGGTTGTGGAGGACCTGTCAGATACTGCAGGCCCAGCGCCCTGCACCCAGTCCCTCTTCCAAGCTACAGGAGGGAGAGGCCCCCAGGCGAACATACTGAGTGCCCAGGGCACGACTTGCATCATCCCTGACCACCTCCCAGATTCCTGTTTTGTGAGAGTGTAGCAGCAACATTCCACATTCTCCTTGCCACAGCTTGGAGCTGCAGGGTGGCCTCATGGAGTAATTTTACCCTCCTGAAGCTTATGCCCTCATTTTCAAGGTTTCAAACAGCCCATACTTACCGTGTTTCAAGATCAGCAGGTTTTGGTACATGCATAGGGTCAACGATCCACAGTGACAGTAAAATAGATTCACTGCCCCACAATATTCCCTTGCTCTCACCTCCCTTTCTTCATTTTGCCTTCCATGAATAACTCTCAGTTGATATTCTTATAAAATCTATTATATTTTGCCTTCTCCAAGAATGACAAGCCTGTAGTCGGGTACTATGTGGTTTTGGTCATTTCGAGTTTCTCTCTTTTACCATGCTTTTTCTAGCAAAAGATAAATCAAAAATACAAACTTTCCCATGAATCAATTTTCACTACTCATTTTCATTCTCTATTTTATTTTCTCCACCCTAAGTTTTATTGTCCTTCCCTTCCTCATGCTTATTTTGGATTGGTTTCTTCTTGTTATGGTCCCTAAATGTTAAAGGACTAGGCCATGGCCTGACATCATTTTCTCTTCACTGTAGGCTTTTCAGTTCTAAATTGCTGAGTGTTTTTTGTTCATCCCAAGATTTTGTAATCTGTTTTTGTTTCTCTTTCAGTGCTGGGAATCAAACTCAGGGCCTTATGCATGCCAGGTAAGAGCTCTACTCACTGAGCTACTCTGCAAGCCAAAATGAGGCATGGATTTCTTTTTTCTCATTCCAAGGTACTTTCTATCTCTCTTGTGATACATATCCTTAGGGTGGTGGCTGTCAGACTTCATCTCCTAAGAGAACGCAGCCTCACTGTTCTGGACATTAGCACAAACAAACAAAGATGTCAGGAAAATATTCCTTTCTGATGAGGCCTCTCATTTGCTGAGGGTCACCTTTATCTCCCCTGTAGTGATTGGGTTGGACCCCACGGACTCCTGCATACTAAGCAGGCACTTTACTACCAAACTGCATCTCAGTTTTTGTGTATTTTTTTTTTAGGTATTTTAGGGGTCTACAGGGTGTTCAGGGTCTCACTACTAGATCAAACTCATAGTGCTCCGCCTGTTTACAGCCTCCCAGGAGCTGGGATTACAAACCCATGCCACTATGCACAGACTCAATTGCTGTGTCAGCGCACCCCAGGGGCAGGGGCAAGGCCGGCACTGCAGACTCGGGGATTGAACCCCTGTCCCTTTCACCCGCATATCAATTCTTAAATATTGAGTTAGGACTTCTCTAAATTATTCAGACTCTATTGGAGTCTCCTGCTTTGCTCCCTAACTATCTGGGATCAGAAAGGTATTCTGGCCCCGCTGATTGCCACCTTCTTGCCTTGTCTTCATGTGGCCTCTTGATTGTGTATTCCTGTGTACAGAAATGGAGGACAGGGGACTGCTGCCACCTAGTAATATCCAAGAGAAAGGCAGGCCCCAAGAAACCGTGTGTTGTGTCCTTACTCACCTACCTCATTGCCCCTGATGCTGTGGGACTTCGGGCTCTCCCCAAAAGTCAAAATCACCAGGAAAAGTAAACCTTTTCAATGGCTTCAGGGTATCAGCACAGCCAGAAGAGTACAACTGAAGGAACCGATGCCAGAGGACACACAGGACTACATCAAAGAATGACTGGAATAATTAGATAATTGTAGTAAAAAAATGTAGTAGAAGCAAAGGAGGTTGATTTGAAGGAGATTAATAGCAATGTGTCTTTTACTGTAATAATTCTTTTAAATCAAAAGATTCACCATATTTTGATATCACATTGCATTGTGTGAATCTGCCCAGTGACAATCTGCTCAGTCGCACACCAAGGTCATCCTTGATTTTAGTCACCTTGGCTAACATTGTCTCAAAATCTCTTGTGCAATCCCCATGGTTATTGCCTTTTGTAAAGTCCTGTGACTCATCCCTCTGGAACATGCCTTTATGTTACGATGGCTCCAGTATTCTCGCCTTGATTTCAGCCTCACTAATCTTGTCTGCTTTCACAAAAATGGTATTCATAAGAAGGGAGAGAGGACATCTGGGGAACTTCAACACATAGGCTGCTGGAATACATGCTTGGCCCCTGTATTATGCCAGGGAATGATATGGTGCTAAAGTTTCTACTACATAAACAAGAGACACACTGGGGTGGGCCAGAGGGAATGCTGCATTTGTCCTTCCTTCCTATTTATGCAGAGCAGTGCATGTCCAGTCCAAGCGTTGCCTTTCCATTAGGTGTTCCACATAGGCCTGGCAAACAAGGGACCCACTGATAGCTATCATGTATTCATATGGCTCGCTCCCCACCTGTCTCAAAAAGGATTTATCACCCATTCTCCTGTACTAGAAGCAAAGGAACTGATGCCAGAGGACACACAGGACTCATCTCCAAGGGGGTGAGGAGTGTCTCTTTTAAAATAGGGATCACAGTAGAACCATAACTAAGATTTTCAGTTTAGAAGAGGAACCTGAATCCCAAGAGTTGGCTACGCCCACTGACCACCTGCAGCCCATGCAGCAGAAGCTAGTGGTGCTGAAAGCCTTTGTGGAAAAGGTCTCAGTCCCTCAAAATAGGAGGCATATTTGCTTTCAAATTCTCAAGCTTCCTCCATGGACTATAAGCATCCCCTCTCCCCCCAAGGAATGGCTACAAATGGCAGGCCAGGAGATGAATTCACAAGGCCTGGGGCCAGGGGGTTGGCTGCGGACACTGGGAGGTTAGGAGACGTGGGTCCTTCAATGGTGTATCCTACACACTAGGCACAGAACGGAGTCCAGGGGTGACTCTGACTCCAGTGGCTCTTCTTCTCATGGGGCTCAGGACCAGGTCAGGCTCACATATACAAAGTCACTCCATTGCTTCCAATGTAGCACAGATCCACTGGGACTGCAGGACAGGATCCACTCAGGTACCTACATCACAGTGGAGTCACGTGGCCATAGGAGCTAGTAGGTGACATGAGTCCCTCACTATTAGGACCTATCCACATGGTGACCTAAAAACACCTGTGATCCTGTGCACTCCAGACAGGTAAAAAGAGCCTTAATACTTTCCTGGTCATAACTCATAGTTATATCACCACCAACCCAAGAGAAACAGGTACCAGAAGGGCTCTGAACTCTGCCAGAGGTCACCCTGATCCTAGGCCACCCTGGAGGGAGGGACTTCCTCCTGAGCTGACTCCAGAGGAAGAGGGAGGTGCATGTGTCCTGCACATTTTACTGGAGCCTTGGCGTATCTGTATCTAAGGAAGCCACTCCTTCCCAGAATCTCCTGAAGAAGCAGTTTCTCACTGACCATCATTCAGCGTGTACCATCAACCCACCCAGTGGACGCAAGCTCACATGGCAGAGAGGATGTTGCCTTTACCATGTACCAGAACCTAGTCAAGACAAGGCCTTCCAATCAAGGCTCTGAGGTGATAGGCTCCAGGGCCATTTCTTCAAGTAACAACAGGCATGTCAGCTGTGCTCCTGTGACCTCGTTCTTCTGGGCACAGGAAGCACCTGCTGAAGGAAGGTCATTTTCTGCTGGAGTGGGTGGTCCTATGTGTTTGCTGGGGTGCTCTCGATTCTGGGGGAAAGTGTAACTTTAGGAAACTGGGGCTCAGGCTTCTCAGATTCTGCTCCTCCTATCTAGCCACTCTCAGTGCGTGTCCTGCATGCATTGTCATGGTGCCCTAAGACAGCACAGAGAGGCTCAGTGCTAAGGCATGACTTCATAACTCATTTTGCCCAGGATGTAAAAATCTGCCCAGCTGGACATGTTATCTGTCAGCCTGTTACCAGCCTGGCCCACATACAGTCATCTCCTTAGGAAAGGGGACATCAAACCCCATTAGCATTAAAGGTAGCTTGCCCAACCTTAGGCACACATCATGAAATGTTTCCTTGTCTTTGGGATGCTGGGGCCTGCAGAGTCCCAGCAAAGTATGGGCCAAGAAACACGGGAACTCCTTGTCAGAATCACATGTCCCTGGGCAAGGTTGATGTCTGTAACCCGCAGCCCATTTTAGGAGGGAATCTGAGATTGACACTATAGCCAATTCTTCCTGTGACACTCTCCCACTCAGAGACCCCACTTTTGCAGCCATGCTCTCAGTCAGAGGCAGCAAAAAAGCAGACAGTGAGAGGGATACATGGGTCAGTTATGCATCGGGAGCCATCAAGTCTTCTGGATGATGTCTGTCCAACTGGCCAGAGAATGTTCATACACCTCATTCTGAGACCAGAAAGCACATGCGCAGAAACACAAGGTGGCCTGCCCAGCACTAGATCTCCATAATCCTCATCCCTTTACCATGTGTGCTGGGGAAGGGCGTCAATCAGGATAGGCCTCTAAAGCACCCTGCCCATCCCACTGAACCTATACACAGGTCCGTCCATCGGCTCCTGGCACTTCCTTCTGGGCAGAGCTCAGACTGTCCACGCATTTCCATGAAACTACAAGCCCTCCACAATTGGGGCATCCTAACCCCAGGGCCCAAGACCCCAGGTACAGTGCTGCAGACGGATAGCTAATGTCACCATGTCTACTCAGCTAGTTCCTAGCTTGGAACTCAGGGCTCCTTCCTTTACCTCTCTGGGCCTCCACTTCCCAGCAGCAAGAAAAATTAAAGGCACCTATTTCCCAGGGCTGCGGAGTAAGGGGACATATGAGAGGAGCAAAGCCCCTTGTTGTAATGTCACAGCCACTGTGAATACCTAATGAGGCACCTACTTTATCAGCATGTCTGCAATGCACCAAGTTCAAGAAAAGACCCATCTGTGGCCTATGGTTCCCTGTAGGAAACCTTTGCCACCAGCAGCCTGCGCACTTTCCTGTCTGTGTCTGCTGCGCATAAGAAGAGGCCCCCAGAACAGAGACTCCACTAACTGCAGGACAGCTGGGCCATGCCTGAGGGAAGCATGGAGTATCTGGTGACTAAGTGACCCTCAGTGGTGCACAGGACCCAGTATCTCAGGATCTCTAGAGAGGTACTTCCAGTTGTAGGCTGGCTCTGGAAGGCAAGGACCAGGGCAGAAAGAATCCCCAACTAAGATAAGGACAGAGTGGTGCCGCCCAGCCACGTGGAGGATATGAATGATGAGCCCTTCCCATCTGTGAACCCTTGCTGCTCTCCCTTGCAGAGAAGTTCATTATAAAGGACACCAGCCTCATCCACCTGCCACAGGTGAAAACCGTCCTCAGGGCTGGCTGAGGACAAGCCAATTTACCTGGGAACCTCTAAAGCAAGCCACGTGCCATGCACACATAAAATGAGGAATCGGTTTATTAGACAACTACAGGCAGCAAAAATAGTGGGCTTAGCTACAGTTTTCACACACCGAGCAGTAAGTGCTGCAACATTCATCCTGCTTTCCTCTGAAACAGACCAGTGATGCTGGAGGCCACTGCTAGGGCAGGGGCAGGGACAGGGAGCAGGCGGATGTTACTTCTTCCCAACTCAGGCTACTGAGCAGCTGGTCACTCAAAAGCCTGCCTTGGCTCCAGGATCAGAAGGTCATTGCTCCTCTTGAGCCTCTAAAAAATGACCTACTTGACTCGAGGGGAAAGGCCATTGCACCTGCAGCACCCAGATATGAGTGGCAGCAGCAGAGCCCAGCATACCACGGCCACAAGGCCAGCACTGGCCTGCTGGCCCATACTCTGCTTGCTGGCAGCCAGAGTGCTCCTCTGGGCTTTCTGCTCTTTATCACCTTCTCTGGTATCTCAGCCTCAGGCAGCATTTTCTAGGGTTCTGCTGGCCAGGGTCCCTGTGGGTTAGGGGAGCACATGCCATTTCTTGCTTGTGGTTGTGCTGGCGGGAGCAGCCACTAAACCCCTGAAGGACTTCCAGTGCACAAATGGCCATACTCCATGTGGGTCTCCACTCCTCTGGGGCCAAGTAAGCTGGCCGCCTGCTTCAGTTTCCACACACAACATGTCTGTCTCCAGGGCAAGCTTGTAAAAAAATACTTTGAACAGAGTATGCTGTACAGAACCGGGATTTGAAACTGTATATTACAATGCTAAAATATTTGTATAAATACTATACAGGTGTGGAGTCACTCGCTCCATGGGGAAGGGTTCAGGGACGAGGCCATGAAAACCTGTGCCCATCATGCTCAGAGGGAAACCCCTGCAGAGGAGGGACAGGGAAGGCATGGCTGTGCTACATCTGCACACCAGGTGCACTCGGATCTAGTTCCAGTCCTGCGGGCTGCAGGCAGCGGACGGCTCAGAGCTGGACTAGGGCGCAGCCCCATGGAGACCATATCTTCCAGCAACACTTTCGATAGGGATTATAGCACTTGGGAAAGCTGCCCCGTTGACACACGCTTCTTCCGCAGGCCTCTGGAGGTGCCACCACTGATGAGGTACCACAGGGCTGGTGCCCATCTTGGGGCAATCAGGTTCCTCCTTCTCTCGCATGCCCCACCCCCTGGCATCTCTCTCTGCACACACCACCCATTACTAGCCACCTGTGTCCCTCTGTGGCAGGTGGCTGATCAGTACTGAAGCAAATGGCATAGGAGAGGCTGTCCCTGGAGCCCCAGCTCCACTCTGGTCTGGGGTAAAGCAGGTGCAGAGGAAGCGGGGAGGATGTGTGTCCCGGGCACCTGTGCTCTGGTCCACTAGTGACCGTTAGTCTGGCATTTCGATATTTAGTTTTGGAGGTGGCAGGACGTACTTTCCAGGGCTCTGGGTGATAACCACCCTGGCCTTCTTGCGAA
The DNA here is from genome assembly GCF_000260255.1 of Octodon degus. Taxonomy (NCBI): domain Eukaryota; kingdom Metazoa; phylum Chordata; class Mammalia; order Rodentia; family Octodontidae; genus Octodon; species Octodon degus. Next base: position 2,708,489 of record NW_004524825.1, read on the forward strand.
ACATGGGAGCAATTTTAGGAGGTTCCGGAACAGGTGTCTCTTCTGTTTCTTCATTATCTTCATGGTGGAGATCATAAGAAATGTTTCCATATTCTCTCAAAAATGGGAAGATCTCAAGTAGAAACTGGCAGAAATCTTTGCGAATACCAAACCACCCTGAAAAACAAGAATATCCCTTTTGAGATGTGTGCCCTCTGCTCTCCTGTTTATCTTGCAAGAACAAGAGCTTGTAGTGGCGCAAGGTAATGCATTTGTTGGATTCCTAGGATGTGAGCACTGAACAGGGCTGAACGCACATGAAGGGAGAGAACAAACACCTCCAGCTCTGGGGCGGTGACAGTGGGGTCCCCGAATGGCAGTGACAGCATGCCTAGGACCCTGTTAGGGATGTGACTGTTGGGAGCAGCTCAAGCTACCTGAATCAGAAACTCACACTTCTGGGCCCACAAAACCATTATGTCTGGCCCTCCAGAGACTTCCATGGGTGCCCCAGGGTGAGAACCTCTCCTCTGGTGATGCTAGAAAACCTGGGGTGCCTAAGCCAAGCTTGCTTTCCCTAATCCCCCAGGCCCAGGAGAAAGTCATGGATGACAGCATTTTCTCACTACAGGACTTCTGTTACCCTCTGGAATCTGGGCAGGGGTACATACCAGTAGGTCTAGGGCAGGACACAGCCTGAACCCACAGGCCCCCCTCAATGGTACTTCCTGAGGTTGTGTGTGTGTGTGTGTGTGTGTGTG
>NW_004524825.1:2709551-2713790 GCF_000260255.1 Octodon degus
GAGAGAGAGAGAGAGAGAGAGAGAGAGAGAGAGAGAGAGAGAGAGAGAGAGAGAGAGAGAGAACTCTGTTTTACGCAGGCTTTTCCAGGGCACTACAAGCTTGCTTAGCCTGGGACAAGTTCAGAGACACTACCCGGCTTCCAGAAGGAATGCTTCTCTGGGTTCCATGCAGCAGAGCTAATAGCCCCATGAGGCAGGGACCCTCCCCAGAGCTCATTTCTAAACTGTATGCCACCATGTATAGGTGGAGATATAGAGGGATCCACCTAGACACAACTGACAAGACCCAGTGTAGAGAAGCCCGACTATGGGAAAGTGGGTGAAGCAAAGAGGAACAAAGAAGGATCTGCCTTGAGGGTTTTGGTGGAAAAAGTAGATTTTTCATCTCCCATCATCAGCCCTCGAAGGTTATTTGAGCTCCAGCTTGCAGCGTGAGGAACAGGAGCTCAGGGAGGTGGTGGCCTGCCATTGTTGGGTCCTACCTCTGATGGCAGTGTGTACCAGAGGAGGGCTGTGAGGTGCAGGCCAACAGAAAGGGAGGGCCTGCACACCTGCCCTTCCTCAGCCCTAGTTCTAGATTGGGCTCTGGCACTCATCTTTTCAGATGCAGACACACATGTCAGTCTCCAGGGCTTCTGAGATGCTGAATACATACAGTGGTTTCCTCCCTTCTGTCCAAACGTGGTTGCCATCAGTGTGATCAACGAGAGCCACAGGGGAACAAAGATGGGAATACAAGAGAAAGCATTGTGGCCATCCAGTTTGTGAACCAGCAGAATCTGGGGAAAAAAGACAGTAAGGTTCCTAAGGATATGACATTCGCAAATGGACAGCGTGTGAAACTGGCCCTATAGGTTGCCCTTTGCATTGGATCTCAGAGGAGGGCAAGTCACCACAGGACAGGGTGAGATTTATGAGGAACTCCCCATGCTGTTCTAAGGTATCCAGTGTCCATTCTGGAATTCTCTACAGAACTCCTATGTAAGACCAGGACACTGGGGGCCCCTCTTAGAAAGCTGACAATCAGCTCATGTAGCCAGCATGGCTGAAGAGCACACTGCTCTTGGTCAGCACCTTATGCCACCCCCAGGGTAAAGAAAGGATGGCCTCTGTCCCTGCCCTCCTCCCTCTCCTTCAGGGCTCCTTGTAATATGCCCTCATGCTGCCTGGAAAGGGATTCAGGATGCGTTCACAGAAGGCTGGGCTGGGGGATGAACAGGCATCCTGCCGAGAACTTACCTCAAAAGTCAGCAGCGGCACCACAATGGTCATCCAGCTCAGGGCCATGGTGATGTGAGTCCGTCGCTGCTCCGCGATCACATCCATAGAGCGCAGGAAAAGGACGGACCACACAATGTAATAGAGGACCACCAGGCACAGGAAGGACATGAGGATCCACAGGGGGACACACACCACCTGCAGGGAGGAGCAGAGCAGAAGTGCCCTGGAGATGCCAGCCCAGTCACTGGCTGGCAGAGGCTCTCCAAGAAAGCCTGACCAAGGACAGTCCTACCATGCACAGGGCTGCCTAGAGGATGGTACAGCAGAGGCAATGTGCAGCAGGCTCAGCCCAGGGTCTGCTACTGGGGCCTACCTGTCAGTAGCCCTTTCTCCTTCCAAGTCAGCCCCGCATCCTAGCCATGGCTCTGTTTCCTGGGGTACTCTTCATGGGCATTCCCTTGCATGTTCACTCCCAGTCACAGACACTCCTACTCGTTTACACAGGCTCTGCCCAGCACTGCCACTCTCACTGGTGCTGGCACCTCCTGAGTGTGTGGCTGTGCAGAGGGACTTCATCACACTCATTCACAAGACCAGGGGAGCCTGGGGCCAACACCTGCCAGCCTCCCTATATCACTCTCTCCCTGCTGCCTTGCACCCTGGCACTCTTTCACCCTGGTCCCTTTCTCTTTTGTAATCATGCAGCACAGTGGACTGCTTTAGGTGTACAGCTCGGTGAGGTCTAACTTGTGTATACTGGCTTAGCTACAGCAGCATACAGAAAGGTTCCATTGCCTTGTGAAACTGCTTTGTGCTGTACTTTTACTGTCATACCAGCACGCCATCATAAGCCCCACCAACGATGGATCTATTCTGTCTCTGTCCTTAGAAGAAGGTAGGGGGGCAGGGAAATGGCTCAGTAGAATTAAAAAAAAAAAAAGAAAAAAAAAGAGAAGCATTGCCCAACAAGTGCAAAGTCCTGAGTTTTTTCTTTTTCTTTTTGCGGAACCAGGGACTGAACTCAGGCCCTTGCGCTTGCCAGGCAAGCACTTATTCTACTGAGCCATCTCCCTGGTCCCAAAGTTCTGAGTTTTAACAGGATAAAATGTGATATCTATAGATTGTGGAGTACTACTCTACCATGAAGACTGACAAATTTGAGACATCTGTAGGAAAATACATGTGTCTGGAAGATATAATTTTGAGTGAAATAAATCAGACACACAAGCTTAAGTACTGCATGGTATCTCTCATCTGAGTGAGGCAATAGAAAATGACAAGCCGATGGATCTCCTGGATCCATAGGAAAGTGGTCCAAGGAAACAAGGGAGAAGGGTGAGGAAGGGGGAAGGAGAAATAAGAAAAGAAAGATGTGCCATGTACAGGAACCTGATAACCCCAGTGAATGCAAACACTATATGTCGTAACATGAGCTAAGATCAGTAATATCATTAAGAATGAAAAATAGTATAGGGGAACTAGTGGGGGAGGGGGAAGAAAAGGAAAGGGGGATTTAATCTCTCATTTCATACAGCATGAGTGAAGGGGATTTTTTAAAAAAGAAACAAGCTATGTTATATACATGTAGCCACTTCCAATGTAAATGTCATCAATACTAAACATGCACTAACAAAAAAAATTTAAAGAAAAAAGAAGAAGATAGCCCTGGTGGAATGAGACAGACAATAATTCTGTCTGTGCAATTTCTCTGCGTGCACTCACAGGTTGCTCCCTTGCAGGGTCTGTGGCATTCCATCCTACCAATGAGCAGTGTGTTGATCTCACCACTCACTGAAGTCCGCTTCCAGCTCTCAGAGTCATGGTGACTACAATTTGTATCTGGCTTTTTAAAAAATCATGTATGTATATATGTATGTATGTATGCATGCATGCATGCATGTATGTACGGATTTGGTACAAGGTCTCGCTACCCAGCTCAGACTCATAGTGATCTTCCTGTCTCAGCTTCCCCAGCACTGGGATTATAGGCATGGGCCACCACACCCAGTCTTGGTGGCCAGCTCAGCAAGCTCAGGGACATGGCAGGAGTGGCAGGCGTGGCATGTGATGCTGGGGATGGAACTTGGGTCCCAGTGCTTTCCACGCAGGTACTTACACCACTGAGCTATTTCCCCTGCCTGTGTCTGGCTTTCTGTGTGACTCTACATTTTCTTTTCTTTCTTTTCTGTCTTTATGAGACATGTCTCACTATGCAGTTCAGATTAGCATTGAGCTTACTTTTGTAGCCTGAGCTGGTCTCAAACTTGCAATGATCCTCCTGCCTCATCCTCCCAAGTGCTGGGATTACAGGTGTGCTCCACCACAACCAGCCACATTTTCATATCTAGTGATTTTAATTTCACTCTACTCACTGTAGAAAACATTTGAAATTACAAATCATTTTTTCTTGACTGTACTTATCATAAAAATTGGTCCTGTCCAGATAAATTTCTTCCATGTTACAACAGGAGTTTTGAGCCCATTATTGTTTCTAGATGTGGTATCCTAAAGATGTAGGATGGGGATCTGAACAATATTTCTGATTAAGAATATTGTCTTAAATATTTTGGCCATAAGTGATAAACCTCATCCCTAAGTTTGGCATCTGTGACCCGTGATTTTCTTCCTTCCCCACCCCAAAATTTTTTTGTTTTTAAAGAAGTAAACTCTATTTAATACAGAGAATATCTTATGTACAAAAGTACACATTAAGCACCAAGGAAAACACATCTCACAGGCAGTACAGTTCTTTCTTTATTCCCAATCTTTTCTATGCATTTACTAAATACTGTTTTCTCTCATTTGCAGCTTATTGCAAATTATACATCTTTCCCTCTCTCTCCTTTTCCATTCATAGTCAATTTTAAGCAAACACCTATTAGCTAAAGCCACAGTTTAGAAACATGATGCATGATGTCATATGAAGCAAGAGTTTAAGGGCCGGGGAGATAGCTCAGTAGAATAAGTGCTTGTCTGGCAAGTGCAAGGGCCTGAGTTCAATCCCCGGTACCGCAAAAA
>NW_004524825.1:2713890-2720967 GCF_000260255.1 Octodon degus
GTTTTGATGAGCAAATCACCACACAGTATATGTACTTAACAAACTTCAAAAAGGTGTCACCCTTTAGATAAGAAATACTCGTCTGGATTCTTCCCTAAGAGAACAACAGAAAAATCACACAAGGATAATTATGCATAAAATATGCATTGCACATTGAAGGGGAGGAAACACTAATGTTTATAGCATATAGCTGACAACAAATAATTTACTTTTTAAAAATAGCTATTAGAGAGTAATTTGAATGTTTTCAACCCAAAGAAATCATAAGGCAACAGATACATCAGTTACTGATATGATCCCTACACACTGTGAACATGTATTAGAATGTCACACGATAGCCCATAAATATTTCCAATTAATATGTGCCAATTAGAAATATAAACTTTTTTTGTGTATTTTAGGGAAGGGACTACAGGGTGTTCAGGGTCTCACTACTAGATCAAACTCATAGTGATCCTCCTGTTTACAGCCTCTCAAGAACTGGGATTACAGGTGCACACCACCATACCCAATCTCAACTGCCTCTCAGGGAGCCCCTGGGGTGGGGCCAGCATGGCTGGTCCGGGGAATAAACCTCCGGCCCCTGCACCTGCTTGCAGGCACTTTAATCTGCTGAGCTATTTGGCCAGCCCTACAAGTATAAACTCTTAAATATGTATCACAACATGTTTTAAAATTGTAAATAGCCAGGTGTGCATGCATATAATCCCTGTGCTCAGGAGGCTGCGGCAGGAGGATCACCATGAGTTCAAGGCCAGACTAGGTCACATAACTGAGTTCAAAGTCAGCCTGCACTACACAGTGAGTCCTGTCTCAAAAAAAATTTTTTATTGCAATAGTGGCAATAACAGAAAAATTCAGCAATAAGGGGCATGGCTTGATAATTTCAAGTAAAGAATACTTCACATTGACTATGTTTTAAGATTACTGATATAGGTAAATACTTATTAAAATTTAAAAAGGACACAAACTTTTATATGTAATATAATCCCAACTACTTATATAATAAAAGACACTGACCATGCTATCTCTCAGAATGAGAATATAGGTGATTATTAGTCTACTGCATATGCTTCTTTGTGATTTCCAAATTTCCTTTAATGTACATGAATCAGTTTTATAATAAAAGAAAGTTGATTTGAGTTACGTACAAGCCAGGGCCAGTGGATAATCTTGTCCAGTCTTAAGGCAATGAATATAAACTGGAGAATGTTGACAGAACACAGGATTTCCAACTAAAAGTGAAGAGGAGAATCAGTTAAATCAAGTCAAGGTTGTATTCAGTGCCACAGTTATTTGTTTAATGTACTCAAACGCAATGCAAATCACAATATAGTCCAACTTTTACTACATTATAGTGGAAATTACAGATTTTCAGCCCCCAAAGAGGACAGCCGCACTCTGCTAAGGAGGAATGGGCCATGGTCTCCTGTCTCATCCCTCTGTGGGGCGCTGCCCTGCCCTTTCTGCAGCTGAAAGACTTAATGCTGCTGACCCAGTGATGGAAGGCCCTGTTTAGCTGATCTGTGAAGATACAAGTGGCAGTGGCTGCCTTCTAACGTGCTCCCTGTCCCTACCAAAAATCACTTACTTGTAATCACTGTATACTTCCTTTTCCTAATACCTAGGACTCAGCTCCACACCCTCCCCCATCAGGCTTGGTCACATCAAGCCTTCAATCTGAGATTCTTCACAGCATTTTTAATCCCACCCGTACCACTGATCTTTCCAAGCAACAAACAAGTGAACTATTTCTCATTAAAAGCTAAAAATCCCAAATCCAAATAAGCCTACCCACCCAGGACTCAGGATCTCAACCCTAGCTCTCTTCCAGTAGCATCTAACTTGGTGAGACACAAGTGGGATGTGAGACCCTAATAACTTATCTCCCATTCCAAACTTCCCCCATGAGATGTGGCTCCTACCTGCATGACCACCCCACTAGGAAACTGCTTTTATCAATGTCAAGAAGCAGCAGAACACTTGTATCCTCCTGGGCATCTCTGGAGCATGTGCCATGGTAGACCCCCTTTCTGGGCTTCAAGGATCCCACCACACTGTTTTGGTGTCTTCTGAATGCCTGATGATTCCTTCTTGAGCTCCTTTCCCTCTCTTAAATAGTGATACTCCCTACAGGCCCCAAATCTGTATTCTCTCCACAAATGTCAAATTGGGGATGGTGGTGCATGCCTGTTATCCCAGCACTTGGGAGACTGAGGCAGAAGGATCATTGTGAGTTCAAGACCAGCCTGGGCTACAAAGAGTGCTCAAGGCCAGCCTGAATTACATAGCAAGACCCTATCTGGAAAAGACAAATGTCCACAGAAAGAAACACTGCTCCACTCCCTCCCTCCCTCCCCCACCTCATCATGGCCTACCATGTCACCTAGTGCTCAGTTCTCCAATCTGTCCCCAAGCTGCTGCGCACCAGCTTGGCTGCACAGGCACCAGGTAGCTTTCCCAGAGGCATCCTGAATGAAGCCTGTCCCCATTATTCCCTGCCCTGCTCCTTTCCTTCACTGTAAGCCACTGCAGCAGCCTAATTTCCCAGGCTATGAAGCCAGGAAGCACCCTCCATGCACTCTCCCATAATCTCATGTGTAGTCACTACATCTTGTCCACGTCCCCATCCCAACTTCTCCTGATCCCCACACCCATTCTGTCCCCATCATGGCTGCTAGGCAGGCCTTTCATTTCTGACACTGCCAGCTACTTCCACAGACCCATGACTAGCTTCGCTATCTCCAGCCTGGATGGCTCTCTGCTCCCAAAGCTCCCAGGAGGCTTTTCCTTCTGTGACCATTCTTGTGCTTGTCTACCAAACAAAAAATTCTATGACTTGGGGCTGGGGAGATAGCTCAAGAGGCCGAGGAGATAGCTCAGTAGAATAAGCGTTTGCCTGGCAAACGCAAGATCCTGAGTTCAATCTCCGGTACTGGGAAAAAAAAATTCTGTGACCTGTCTAGAGCATCTCTAAAGTTCTCAGTCCAGCAGCCAGACAATGACTCAGTCATTCCTTTACAGACCTCTGGGCCAAAACAAACACCTAACAGTTCTCCACTGATTTAAGTAATTAGTTCTAATCTTAGTATTCCCATACCAAGCCAATTGAGGATACGAATCATTAAGTCAAAAGAAAAATATTATTTCAAACAGTGTGATGGTACACACTTGTAACCCCAGCCCTCTGGGAGGCTGAGGCAAAAGGACTAAAGGACTACAAATTTAGGCCGAACCTGAGGGACTTAGCTAAAGCCTGTGTTAAAATAAGAAATAACAACAACAACAAAAAAAGAAATAAAAAGGAACAGGGGCTCTGTGTGAAGGTCCTGGGCTCAACCTCCAGTACTGCAAAATGAAAGTATCATCCTTTAAAAATCACAACTAATTCTTAATGAGATATGCATGCCAGATTGTATCCAACATCCCTAATCCCGAAATTAGATGTGGTGCTTCCATTTTCCTTAGCCATTTTTCACCTGCATTTTCCCACAGTGCTAGCTTTAATCATAACTGCTGCAAACTCAGTTTCTTAGAAGATATGGTATCACTGAAGGGAATGAGGTATAGCCCAATAATACAACTGTAAAATATCTTGAGCTGGTAGTGTGAATGGCACTGCAACAGATGTCACATACCAGTGTTTTCTTCCAAGTGCCCACTATTTTTGGTGTTCTGTGAGGTCACTCAGTGCACATGCTGCAAATGGCCTCTGTTCACCTCCACTCCTGTGTGGAAGCTCTCCTCTCCCAATGCCTACATGGCTCCCCTACCTCTGCTCCAGTCATCTCTGAGCACCCCCGGAGTCCATGCAGCTGATGAGTTTTTCTTGCCACTATGTCTCGGTACACCTGAAAATTGCCACCTCCTTCTGTCACAACACAGGGCCCACCAGCAGATCCTGGGTCCTCTACACAAGTCTGTAATGGTCTACCCCCAGCCGCTCCCTTGCTGCTGTACACACTCTTCATTTGGTAACCAAAAGCCTACAGGGGGTTCGGTTCTCAGCATGTTGTTTCTCCCCGTGAATGTACGAGGCTTACTTTCTGCAACTCCTGCCTGGTGTGCTCTGATCTCTGGTACACACTTCTGCTTGCCAAGAAATAAAGTTCCACATTTTCACAGGTTTTTCAAACTTTCTTCTTCACCCCTTTCTGAAAGCTTTTAGATAACTCTCTGGGGGCTCCTCAACCTGGCAGTGCTGCTCTTGGGGACAACAGTGACCAAGAAAAATGCAGGTGCACTTTCAGATAGCAAAGAGGCTGGAGGACAGCACTACCGTGAGTACTTAAGACAACAGGGGTCAGGGACAAGCATCTTGCAAAGGATGGGTCACTTGCTCAACCAAAAGTTACCCATCTGGAACGCCAATTACATACCTCCCTCCTCCACTGAGAAATACCACAGCAAGTGGGATCTCTTTGAAGGTTTTGATGTTCAGGATTTTTGTTTAATGCAGCTTGTGTCATGATTTTTTTAAAGCTTAGTTTTACTCTATTTGCTCAAGTAGTAGGAATGACATACTAGGCAACAGAGGCCCAGAGGAGAAAGGTACAGATGACCAGGAGGAATGGTGGCTGTAACCAAGAGGAAGAGCAGACTGTGGGGGAGCTGGAGTCTGCAGGTAGGAAAGAAATATGAGGTGGCAGTAGGGATTTAGGAGGCAATAGCATGCTGGAGTTCAGGGTGGTCACTCTAAACAAGAAGAACAGTGAGGAGAGGTGTCCCTGAAATCAGAATGCTAAGAGCTTACAGGCACTTGTAAGGAATAGGGGAGTGGGAACTCAGCCACCAAACTGAAGATGGAAGGGTCCAGCGGGGCAGAGGACTAGATGTGGGGGCAATGCCAGTTGGGTCAAGAAATGCTCAACTGTGGCAGGTGCTCCAGAGCAGTCAATGGTCTGGGAAGATGGACGTGGCCGGGGACACTCACATTAGGTGCCCAGGAATATGGGCCAGGCAGATACCCAGCAGGAAGGGATAAGGCAGCAGCTGCCAAATAGCCTGTTCTGAGGAGATGGTTTGTGAATGAGAGGAGAGAGGAGAAAGCACAATAGCAGAGCAAAGGCTTCAGAGAGGCCCGTGTTGCTGCTAACTGCTTTTCTCTCTCAGAGGAGAGACAGCAAAGTTGCTGCGCCAAGTGGGTTAAGTTCTTGGGTGAATGCCCAGTGGACGAGTGTGTGGAGAGCAAGGGCGCACAGCAGCAGGTCCTTAAGGGGCTGTACACGTAAATGCTCTGGGGCCTGCAGGCCCTGTGCACAGACAGCTCACACCAGGCTGCTCAGGCACCAGGAGGAACAGCAGTGCTGCTCTTCCTCACCACCATTACTGCTCCCCAAGAAGCCTTGAGAGGCATTTGCTTTCTGACTGTACGTCTTGTGCAATTTTAATACCACAGATATTTTGTACGTAATATGCAACATGCATGTCTGTGCCTTATTCATAAAATGAGTAAGATTTTCCCCACTCTAACCTCGAAACCCATGTTCACTCCTTAGGGGCCCAGGTGCTATGGCCTTGCTATCACAGTCTGGCTGAAGTTGAAGACCCATAAACCATGGTAGCTGAGCCCTCAAGTCACGTAACTTTCTTCAGTGGCTACTAGCAAGCAGCCAGAGGGGAGCAGAGGGCAAGAGAAGTTGCTGGGCTGCTGAGGGCAGGGAAAGTGAAGGTAGCCAGGGAGAGCACTCCACACTATGAGCTGCACCAATGCCATGGCTTGCTAGCCAGGCCAGATGGAGGCCCCAGGCCTAGCCGTTTCTGGTGCTATGAGTCCCACAGAGCTTTGTTCCATCACTGTCTCTCTCTGGATGATGAGAGAATCTACACCTGGGGCCCAGGCTCACTCTGGCTGCTATGTTCCCTCCCAACAGTAGTCTTCTTCCACCATTCTTACTTTTGTGGTTTATTTCTTCATTTCTATATTAGTGCTGGACATTGAACCCATAGCCTTACACATGGTAAACAAGCACTCTACCACTAAGGTATATTCCCGTCCATATTTATTTATTTATTCATTTGGAACTGGGCTCTTGAAGAGTTACTCAGGCTGGCCTTAAGGTCATAATTCTCCTGTCTCAGTCTCCTTAGTAGCTGGCAATATAGACAGAGGCCACCGTGGCTGGCTCCTTCCTAAACTCTATCCACAAGGGCAGTGGCCATGGAGAAAGCCACTATTGAGTGAAGAAAGAGAAAGGACTATTTTCATTATTTTTCTTTCTTTATACCTCAGGATCTAGAGTTAACAATCTCTTCCTAACAAAGGACAAGACACTGACATTAGAAGAACTGTTTTGAAAAATACCCTTAAGTACACATAGTCTCACCTCTAGTGACCTGTCATGTCGAAAGCCCCAGACACAAGCTGCAACAGACACCGGGGAAACAAAGAACAGCGGCATGAAGACCAGAAGCCAGAAATGGCTTCCTCTTTCAATCCTGTCACAGACCAGCACTTCGAACATCAACAAGAGCAAGTGGATGCCCACAGCAATCAACATGGCTTTGAACTCCACACATGTTTCTCCTTCTGCTCTAAAAAAGGACAGAAAAAGAAAAAGACCCTCAGTTCAGAGTCTCCATTCAAAAGCAGTTCACTGCAAATATAAATACCAATTTAAGTTGAAGTTTTAATTTGACTTGTATATTTGACAAAAAAGAAACCGAATCTCCAATCTTCCAAGCAGCAAAGGCAAGAGATAAACATTATAACCAAATCAAATTTCATGTTTTAACTGTTTAACGATTTACTCTCACTAATAACAGCCACGCATTATTTCCCAGAATACATACATAGACACTTTTGCTCATAACTTTAACTCATGAAAAGGTACTTCATAGATTTCTCACACTGCTTCTACTGTTAAAAGCTGATAACTATTTGTTTTTCTATTGCAAAACTTAGGGTTTTATTTTATTTTTTTTCTTTTCAAAGTTTTATTGATAAACATATAGCAATGAGACAGTTTCAAATCAAATTGAAAGTACAGTTTCAACAAATAATACACTGCATATATTCTTCTTAGTGGTTAATTGCTGTACAAGATGCAGACTTGTGATCCTACTTACAAACTCCAT
>NW_004524825.1:2727649-2752589 GCF_000260255.1 Octodon degus
GCAGGGTAGCAGGAAGCTCTCCGCACACTCACCGGACGTGGGCTAGGACTGGGTATGGGGGCTCCTGGAACTCGGCAGAAAATCCTACTCGGCGGGCGGTGTGGGGGAGGCACTGCGGAGTGGTGGGGGCCGGCCCGAGGGGCTGGGAGAGCGTCCAGCCCACGCTGCGCCTGGGCTGGGACTCAACTATTTCTTAAACTGAGAAATAACTTTTACATCTCATGAGCCTTATCTCTCAGTCATTTCAGCTCATTATGGTGGTGCACACCTACAATCCCCAGCACTCCTAGAGAATGAGGCAGGGAGATTATAAGTTCCTGTGAAGCCCAGTCAAATTTTCAAAATCCTTCCTCAAAAATTAAAAATAGAATAAAAGGGCTGGAGATGTAGCTCATTGTAAAGAACCTGCCTTTAATCTCTAGTACCAAAATAGAAAATGTACTTCCTACAATACTACAAAAATAACTCTAGCTTTATGAACAAATATATGTTAGGTCCAAAGAGATATGTTAACTATTTGTTAGGTTATATTTTATAATGCAGATAATAATGTGAGTATCTTTGTATTTTCCTGTGTATTCCATTCAGATGAATTAAAACCTAAAGATGAATGACAAAGAGCAAAAGAATATTATTCTCAGAATCATTTCAATTAGCTATTTAAGTATCATGCATGAACTTAATAGATTCACTATAAAAATTTTACAAGGTCACAAATCAGGATGGTATTTTATAATTTGAAAATGCTGTAATGTTCATTCAAAATACTGTCCGGATAATATTTCTAATATATATGTCTTATTGGTGATCAACACATCTGAGGTTGGGACAGAGAAAATGAAGTGAGAGGTTCATCCCTAAGCTCCATTACCTAATTTTAACTCTAGAAGATCACATTTGTACATTGCAAACATTTAAACACATACGCACACTTTTTCTTTGCTTGAAAAATGTTAAGCAAACAGAGAAAATATTTAAATAACTTCTAAATATCAAATAGTAGAAGATCAAATGTTAGTTAACTTTTCATGCTTTGAGGAACACACATTCAACACCTGGCAATATAAAGTAAAAGATGCATAGCCAGAATGGTAATCAATGTTTCAAAAAAAAAATCTAAGAACTTTAAAATAGCTACATACCAATGGCCCCCTCATCTGCCAAGTCTAGCCATGCACCTATTTAACAAGTCCTAGCTACACATGTGACAAAGTCTGCAAAGTATCTAAATCTTGATTTCTTTTTAAAGACTTTTTTAAAAAAATTGCAGTGCCCCAACTTTTAAGTCTTCCCACATGAGGAGCCGCATTACTTCCCTTCGGTCTCCCCACTTGCCTAAATCGTTCACTCTTCACTTTCCAGTGACCGTTTAAAATAGCCTCCATTCCCCAGCTACCCCCTCCACACCTTTCCTTGACCAGTTCCAGTCTGACTTAGTTACTTTTCACATTGCTGAGACAAAATACTCAACACCCGAAAAGTTAAAGGAAGGAAGGATTATTTGGCTCACAGTTTGCAGAGGTTTCAGTTCACAATCAGCTGGCTCCAAGGCAAGGTGGTATGGCAGAGGGGCATCGCAGAAGAGAAACAGCTGAAGGTGTGGCAGGCAGAAGGCAGCAAGCAGCAAGCTTCTTCTTTCCCTTTTATCCTACTGAGGCTACAAACCTGGATGGTGCTACCCACATCCAGGGTGGGGCTCCCATCATCAGTAAATCCATTTGGGCACACCCAGAACTATGCCAATTTCAGTCAATAGACTGATTTTGTACCTCAGACTTTTCATCTCAGTATCACACACCGAAGATCCAGCCAGCTCTGAAAGCCCACCTACAATAGCTCATGAGGCTCTGAGTGGGGGACATCTAGACAAAACGCCCGACATAGTCTCTGTGAGAGAGGAGGGAAATACCTGCACAGAGGTTGGCAATGCCAGGCTGCACACACCCTTCTCGCGCCTTTCCCATCCAGCATCCAGCTCTCGGCTTTCTTCACTGTGACACCCATCTGAGGGGCTCACAGTGTTGTGGCCAAGTTACTTCTCTGATATTACAACAGTCCTAAAGCCTCAGGACTAGGAGATTAGGACAAGTGGGGCTGCATTCCAAAAGCAAACTACAGAAAGTTAGATATGTGACAATCAAGGCTAGAATCCCTCCCAAGCACATGCAGTTGCATGCCTGTAGTCTAGTATGGCATAATACTTATGTACTTTGGGTGTGTCTGGGATTATATAGAGATTTGTGGGCTAAGTACTTAAGCACCCAAATCACACTGCTTTTGCAGGAAAACACATGTCACATATCTTCCTTTTAAAAGCATTAATGACCTTTCAGTTTGTCTATTCTATAGTTCTATAAACGCCCAAACAACCTCATTTCAAAAATAAATGGTCCTTATTTCATCATGAGTGAGAAAAACTAAATATTGCTCTCAGGAAAGAGCAAGTTTTATAAAGCAGTATTACCGATATTGAGGATTTCGTGCCCAGACTCCAGTTCCAACGGAGGCTCCGACAATGACCATTAACTTCCACAGCCATATGGGAGCAAAGACAGCCCAATAATTCCACTGAATGATGCCATCCAGACGAAGGGCCAGCAGCACGGAGAATAGCAGCAGACAGGCATAGATGAGGAATTTACTAGGAGGAAAGTAAAATGATTAGGAAGACTCACTTTTATCCACAGGTCATTCTGAAATGGGAAGGAACAACAGCAATATTTTTCATCATGTAAAGAGCCACTAATTCACCAACTGCTTATTAAAAACTTCTCTATAGTAGACGTACTGTGCTCAGAAGAGAAGCATAAAGGGCAATAAAACAAGTCCCCTGCTTCCAAAGGCTTCCTGAGGAGGGAGCCCGCAGAGCGGCCGACAATGAAGCCAGGAGGCACTAGGCTACACTGTGTTTTGGGCAGGGTGTGACGGGAGCAGGAGGAGGAAATGTGGATTCTGTCTGAGTACTGGAAGCAGAGTAACAACAGAAATGGCTTCCGAGGACATTTGTTCAGAAGACAAGGAAGGAGATGAGATGAAATGAGGAGACACTCTAGGCAGAAGGAGCTAGCTATAACAAGACACGAAGAGCAAAAGAAGTTAGCATGTTCCTTTGGTTCCCTTTGTAAGTTGCAGCCATCTACCCTATTCATATGGTATGCACCTGTTAGTACATGTACCATACTTTCTGTGGCTAAATATGTATATGTACATACCATTCACATCTCATGTAACAAGAAAAGTACTGTAGAGGCTGTCCTAGAAATATTATTTAGAAATTATATGACTGAGGACTTCTGCTTCCAGCCTTGATGTGATAACCAGACTAGAATTCAAATTCCCACCTTACAAAAGGAACTGGACAGGGCCAGTCAGATAGCTCAGCAGACTAAAGCACATGCTTAGGCAGAGTGCAGTGGCCAGGGTTCAATCCCCATTGTGTCATGCTGGTCCTGTCCCCAGGGCATGCTGAGATGACAGTTGAGATTGGGAGTGGTGGTAAGCATCTGTAACCGCAGTGCTTGGGAGGCTGAAAACAGGAGAATCACTGTAAGTCCGATCTACATAGTGAGACGCTGTAGACCCTGTACTAAACACATAAAATAATAAAAAAAGGAACTGGACAAATCCAGCTACAGCAGTGTACCCCTATAATCTCAGATACATGGGAGGCTGAGGTAGGAGAATCACTGTGACTTCAAGGCCAGCCTGGACAACACAATGAATTCAAGGCCAGCCTAAATGACATAACAAAACTCTATTTTTAAAAAAGACTACTAATACTCTCTCAATAGCTGATATTATACAGAAAATAACTGAAGATATAAAATATTGTAACACTATCAACCAGCTTAACTCAAGCGACATTGAGGAAGATTTCCTTTGAACAGCAGAATACACATTTTTGTCAGGTGCACATGGAAAATTCACCAAGGAAGACTAAATTTGGGGCCATAAAACAATTTAAAAAGCACTGAAATCTTAAAAAGAAAATCTGTAAGTACAATGAAATTAAAGTAGCAATCAATACAAACATTGGAAAATTTCTCAAAATAGCTGAAAATTAAACATCACATTGCCAAATAACTCATAGGTAAAAGAAAAAGCCATAAAGATAGTTAAAAAGTATTTTTCACTGAATGACAGTGAAAATATAAAGCAGTACTAAAGAGGAAGCCTAACATCAACTACTTACATTAGGAAAAAAGGTCTCTGCATTAGCACAGCCACTATAGAAATCAGTGTGGAAGCATAAACATTGTATTGTCTCCCTAGTGTACAAACCTGAAAGTGTAAATAAAATCTGAAAGGTACAACAGATACAGTAAAAGGGCAAGAAATTGCTCAAAGGGGAAGAATAATTGGGATGAGGGAAAGGAGAAAAGAAAGAAGGGGAAAAACACGTCTGCATACACACAGAATAGTTAGGATGACTGCACTACTAATTTTTATTTATTTACTGAAGGGAACAGTTAATGCTTAAAATCTTTATTTTGAACAATTTTACATGCTTGTGCCTGGTAATCTAAGCCATTACGCTGAAGACAACAAAGGTGCAATATAACAAGCACTGTTGAATTCCTATCATTTGTTTTTCTTGAAATTCTGTATTGTTTCTAATGTTTTAGCTAGTTTTTAAATTTAATTTTATTTTGAAGAGCAAAAATAAATAGAAAAAAAGACAAGCAGGGTAACATACAACAGTACCTATGTTAGAGATTTTCAAAACAGGAATAGCTAATTAACAATGGTTGTTATAGTATCTCTATTGTCAAATTGGTTGCTCAGATTCAGTAACGCAAGATTGGGAAAATAACTGAATACTGTATTCTCTTTAAAATAAATAAACCACTAAACTAGAACTCTCACATTATCCAACATCGCTACTATGTAGTGGATATCCGAGGAAATGAAAGCAGTATACTGAAGAGATACCTGCACTGGCAACTTTACTGCAGCACCATTAACAATAGCCAAGATGTGCAATTAAACTAACTCTTCATCAAAAGATGAATGGATAAAGAAAATGTGGACATATATCTACTGGAATGCTACTGAGTCATGAAAAATGAAATCATACTCCTTGTGTTAACATGAATGGAACTAGACATCACTATGATACATGAAATAAGCCAGATGTGGAAAGATAACTGTCATCTGACATCACTCTTAGGTGGAATCTTGATCTCATAGAATCTGGGAGCATTATGGTTTTTACTGAGGGTTGGAAGAATAGGGCAATGGAGGCATGGTTGGTCCATAAGTACTATGTCACAGACAGGACAAGGAGCTCTGGTGTGCTGCTGCAGATAATGATAATATACTGTATAGTTCGAAAAGCTGGAAGAGGATTTTGGAAGCTTTCTCCATAAAGAAATGAAAAATGAGAAGATAGCTACGTTTAAACCAAATTAAGGGGGCCAGGGAGATAGCTCCATAGAATAAGTGCTTCCCTGGCAAGCACAAGGACCTGAGTTCAATCCCCAGTTCTGGAAAAAAAAATTAAACATTACATAATAAGTGTGTGTGTGTGTGTGTGTGTGTGTGTGTGTGTGTTGATATACACACTTTTATTGGGTACAACCTTTAATGTATCAGCTATAAATAAACTTGAGTTAAAGAAAGCAATGTTTAGGGCTGGCGGGATAGCTCAGTGAACTAAGTGCCTGCTTAGGCAAGCGCAGGGACCAGGGTTTGGTCCCCAGCACCACATGCCACGCTGGCCCCACCCCTCGGTATGCTGAGCAGGCCACTGATACTAAGCATAGTGGCACATGCCTGTAATCCCAGCACTGGAGAGGCTGAAAACAGGAGGATCACTATAAGTCCAAGTTGCATAGTAAGACCCTGTACCAAATACAGAAAAAAGGTTAAATTTTTAAAAATATAACAGAAGCTCACAAGTCAATGATAAAAACACTAGGAAGAGCAGAAAAATTTAAAAAGTAAATAGGACTAGGAAGATAGGGCTGAGAATCTAGCTTGGCGGTCTAATCACCTGCCTTGCAAGCACAAGGACCCAGGTTCGATCCCAAGTTCCACATGCCATGCTGGCCCTGGATTCCTGTTGCGACATGCTGACCACCAAAACCGGGCGTGGTGGTGCACACCTGTAATCCCAGCACTGGGGAGTTTAAGACAGGAGAATCACTAAGAGTCTGAGTTTGAGCTGTGAATCTGAGTCTGAGCTGTGTAGTGAGACTCTGTACCAAATAAATAAACAGAATGAAATAAATGTAAGCATAGAAATCAATTAAAAACAATAGAAAGACATTAGAGAACAATGAAACTAAAAGATGGGTCTTTGAAAAGCTAAAGAAATTAGTAAATCTATAATTAAAGTGACCAGGAAAAAAGTATACACAAACTACAAAGAATGGAAATAGGGGTATCACTACAAATCCCACAGATACTGAAAGGACAAGAATTGGAGGATATTATGAGCTATTTAATGCTGGGAAATTTTTCAAAGAAACACACTGCCAATGCGAATCAATAGAGAAAAGTGTGTATTTCAGTAAACAACACTGGAATGAATGGGTAAATGGAAATAGTGCTTCGAATCTTAACCCCATAGCACAAAAACTTACATGAAATGGATCAGAGACCTAAATATAACACCCCAAACTATAAAACATCTAAAACACATAGGAAAAAATTTTTGCAACCTAAAGCTAGGCAAAGATTTCTTATATGACATACAAAGTTGGATTTTTCTCAAAATTAAAAACACTCTCTAAAAGATTAAGAAAATGAGAACTAAGACACAAACAGGGAGAATATATTCTCAAACATACACCTAAAAAAGTACTTGTATTCATTGCAATACACACACACACAGATTAAAAACAGATTAAAAACGCCCTCAAAATATAAAATATACAAAAGGCAAATCATATGCAAAGACGACCACTGTTTTCAGTCATTAAAAGTGCCATTTTTATCCACAATGAGATGAAATTAGTCTAGAGGATAGCTAAAACCAAAATGAATGCCAGGTGCTGGCGAAGCTGCAGAGCAACTGTAATGCTCACATATGCTGGTGGAAACACAAAGCAGTACAGACACATAGAAAACATTTCAGCAGTTCTTTATAGAGTTTAGCATGTACCTGTATTATGACCTATCAATCCCATACCTAGGTATTTACCCAAGTAAAAGAAAAAAGAACCCAGAGGCTTGTATTCAAATGTTCATAGAAGCTTTACTCCTAATAGCTACTGAAAACTATGTAAATGTCCATAAACTAGTGAAATGCTGACCAATCGTGGTCCACGTGTTTAATGGAATACTAATCAGCAAGATAAAGCAACAAACCATAAATGCTTACAATGTGGATAAAACTCAAATGTCTTATGCTAAGTCAGGTGAGACTGAAAATGCAATACACTTACAACTCCACTTATTGCACACTCTGGCATAGGCAACATGATTAGACACTGAAAACAGATCATTACAGTTACCACTAGTTTTTTCCTGCCAGGGTCAGGGAAGACTGCCTACAAGGGAGCATGAGGGAAATTTCTGCAGTGACAGGACAGTTCTACATCTGTTGCTCAAGGGTATGGATCTATCAAAACTCAGAGGACTGTATGCTAAAGTGAGTAAATTTCACTGCATGTAAAACATACCTTAATAAATGTGACATCAGGGCCAGGGAGATGGTTCAGTAGAATAAGCCCTTGCCTGGCAAGTGCAAGGGCCTGAGTTCAAGCCCCAGTTCCGCAAAAAAAAAAAAAAAAAGTAAATAAATAAATAAATAAATAAATAAATAAATGTGACATCAACACACACTATCAGCTGGGAATGGCGGCACACGCTTGTAATCCCAGCACTCAAGAGGCTGAGGCAGGAGGATCACCATGAGTTTGCCTGGGCTACATAGTGAGACCCTGTCTCAGAAAAAATTAGGTACCTCATAAGATCGTTTTGGATATAAGACAATGAATGTGAAAAGTGTTTTCTGTAAAGCAGTAAATCAGTAGTTGTAAAAATTCTTTTTAGGGGGCTGGGAAGATAGCTCAGTGGTCTAAGCATCTGCGTAGAAAGCTCAAGGACATGACTTTGATCCCGGGTACTACAAGCCATTCCAGCCCTGGACCCCAGATGTACCATGCTTGCCCTGAAACTGCATGTGGTGGCGCGCACCTACAATCCCAGCATTGGTAGGCTGAGACAGGAGGATCACTATGAGTCCAAACTGTGTAGGGAGACCATGTGTCAAAACAATTCTTTTTTTGTTTTAAAAATTCTAACATTTACAATTCTAAAAGGAGCACTAGTCTCCTTTGTGCTTTGGATGAGTCTTTTAAATCTGTATAACTACAATGCCATGTAGGTGGACAAGAAAATACTGATATACTAAGTTATAAGGCTCTTTCAATGATGTTTCACTATACAATAGCAAAACCAAAATCACATAGGTTATTATCTCCACCTTCTTCATCAGAAGTGTTTTAAGTACTGGGAGCTTTTCAAGTAGTAGTGTTGTATACAGGATTTGAAAGATCTGATTTTCCCAAGAAATCTTAAATTTACCATTTGCCAAAAACACCATCAGTTGTTTCCCTTAAAATAGCAGATTCATTTATGGCATTATCAAGAAAATGTCTGTCGAACACACTATGTACAGTCTTGTCTATTAGTTGTCCTTCCTAATAAAAAAATAGCGTTCCATGAGAACAACGGCATGAGACTCAGACACACAAATGGTTCCCCTGGAGTCAACTGTTGCATGTCAGTCTATAGTAGAAGGCCTTCATGTATTCTTGTTTCACTACTCGGATTGTTAAACTAGATGTGCATTCAAAGGTGAAGATTGAAAGAAATCAATATATTTTTCAATTTCTGAAGCTGGCATTTTAATTGCAAATATGTGGCAGTGAAGAATCCCATGGTCTGTAGCACAGACAACGGCACGACTCTGATTTATGCCCAGGTTATCTGCTGTTTGATCTATCACCACTTTCACATTCCCAGTGCCAACTGGCAAGCCAGAGGAAAACCAAAGGAATGCCTCAGTAGTATTATGAAAGTAAATTTTGATCTTCATGACATTGAGAAAGGGTCTCAACGTCTCCCAGGGGTCTGTGGAAAAGTCTGATAATTGCTGAACTAAATGTAAGGTAGTTACTAATACTCAGACAAAGACAGGCTTTTACAAGAGGCTACAAAGAATAAGAGAACACTGAAGATGCCAAGATAAGAATGACTTAGCCCTTTAGACTTTAGAGAACAAAAGGGCTTATGGTGGTGGCAAAAGACTCACAAGCTAATAGAAGTAGAGCTGTCATAAATTCAGGATGTAAAGAGCACACACAACATTTTCTCTCTCAAAGTTGAGCAGATGTTCCAAAACACAGAAAAATCCATTTGTGAACCCAAGCCTGTGGCTCTAAATATCATTACCCAAACAATGGCCTTGAAAATCAGTGAAATGGAACATTAATAAACACAATGATGACATATGATTCATAAGTAAGTTAGATAATATGTAGAGGTAATTTTTTTCTAAAGGAGTTTCAGCTTAAACGAAAAAGAGATGGAGGGTTAACATTGAACCATGACAGACTAAATTCATTCTCCTCTGTAAAAGAGTTGTATTACCTAATAAAAGTAGTGGAATTAATGAAAATAGAAGTATGGAAATATTTTAAATGTTAGAAAAGTGACTGGTTCTTAATGGAGTTAAAAAATTATAAATAGGTTGAATGTCATATTACATTCTGGCTGCTGCCATACAAAATTACCACAAATCCAGTAGCTTAAAAAAGCACAAACTTGTTATCTTATACTTCTGAAAGTCTAATATGGTCTCACTCTGCTAATCTCTCTCTCTCTCTCTCTCTCTCTCTCTCTCTCTCTCTCTCTCTCTCTCTCTCTGGTGGAACCGGGGATTGAACTCAGGCCCTTGCGCTTGCCAGGGAAGCACTTATTCTACTGAGCCATCCTCCTGGCCCCTGCTAATCTCAAGGTGTCAGGAAGGCTGTGTTCCTTCTGAAGGCTCTAGAAGAGAATGTTGCCTTTCCTTTCCCATCTTCTAGAGGCTGGGCACATGGTTCATCCCTCCATGTTCATAGTCAGCAACAGAGAGTTCACACTTATTCACTTTGAATCATGCTGACCTTCTCTTTTTTCTCCCTTCTCTATATATAAGGATCCTGTGATTAAATTGGGCCTGGCCAGAGAATCCAGAATAAGCTTCCTGTTTTAATGTCCCTGATTAATGAATGTGATTGTACCTACTACATCTCTTGCCATCATTATGTCACATTCCATGGATTAGGATGTGGGTATATTTGGGGGCATCAAAATTCTGCCTACCATACAGGAAGGTCACTTACCAGATTTAAAGATTCTAAATTTGGTGTATTCAGCAGTTATACTTGTAACCACATCAAAGGTCAAACCAACTACAAAGAAAATCCAAATGACAAAAGTTTATTATGCGTGAATGAGGACAAGACAGACAGTTTACTATGGCCACAATTATTTCTTTTTTTTGAGAGAGGGCTCACTATGCAGTTCAGGCTGGCCTTGTGCTCACTTTTGTAGCCTCAAGCTGGTCTTGAACTCACAGGGATCCTCCTGTTTCAACCTCCTGAGTGCTGGGATTACAGCTATGCACCATTACGCCTGGTTCTATGCCGGGGGGGGGGTACACAGCACACCTGGGGTTCCAGGATGGCATGGCATGCACGGTCAGCATGCAGATCGGCGATCGAACTTGGGTCCTTGTGCTTGCCAGGTAGGTGCTTATGCCTCTAGGCTATCTCCCCAGCCCCTATCACAGCAATCTATAATTTGATAAGTGAAATTTTAAGGCAAAAAGCATGAATGTACTAATGGGACTAATAAGGAAGGCTTAAATAATGAAAATCTAAATACATGTCCATAGAATATGGAATCTGACAATTTTTCTTTTAAGAATATATAAGATCAGGAAGGAATGACGGTAGGGGATGAAAAAGATGTGTTGCATATTTGTACCAATTACCCATGATAAGTGTAATCAATATGTACTTCAAACATGCACTAACCAAAAACAAATGTTAAAAAGAAGAAAAAATATACAGAAATATTTTATTGTGGATTTCTACATGCTGCTATTAAACCATGGCAATGTACACCAAACTTCCTGGGGAACTATGGAAATGAAGGCTAAAGGACATAAAACAGCATGACTATATTAAGAATTAATCAGTAGGACAAAAGTGCACTTTCTTTACATACGTAAGCTTTTTTCAGGAGGAGAAATGATTATAGGGCAGCAATAAACAACAAAAACACATAATTTAAAATTTAAAGTAGTGCGTGTGTGCCTGAAATGTGTGAAATTTATGAAGAGGAAATATAGTTT
The DNA here is from genome assembly GCF_000260255.1 of Octodon degus. Taxonomy (NCBI): domain Eukaryota; kingdom Metazoa; phylum Chordata; class Mammalia; order Rodentia; family Octodontidae; genus Octodon; species Octodon degus. The sequence goes on from NW_004524825.1 coordinate 2,739,006, forward strand.
CTTCCCTCAGGATGCTCAAAACTGAACAGTGGAAGAAGGGGACAATGCAGTAAGTAGTAACCATGCATCCCGGCCAACTGGGAGACTGGGAGATCCACTCCCAGAGGAGAGCAAGGAAGGGAGGGAATGTCTAGGCAGCAAGCTGAGGCTAGGGAATTTCATACAAAAGGCATGATGAGTTTTTAAAGTCTGCCACAACAAGATTTGCTGTCTCAGGCAACTGAAATACAGAGTCCGTTCTATAAACCCTGCTTGCTGGAGAGCAGCAAGATGATAGGAGAAAGGGCAAAGGAAGGATCAAGTGAGAGGTTGGCTAGGTAAACACCAGGGAAATTTGAGTATGAAGGTGCAGTGCTGAACAAGTATTAATAGGCAAGAGGGAACCCTTGAGAGACTTCTTAGCGAATGAGTGACAGAAGGTATAAGTAATAAGAAAACAACAACAACCAAAATTGACTGAAGACTGCCTAACCACATGGATAGTTCTGAATACACTGACTTGTCAAGTAGTGTACTAGAACGGACAAGATTATGTAAGATTTGTTTGAGTCTTATATTCCACATGAAAAATAAGCAAACAGTATTATCTCTACTAGACAATACCGAGGTAAGGATTAAATAAACTATTAGAAAGTACTTACTACGGAACTTGGCACTAAGTGAGTAATACTCAATATATCTTGGTTTCCTTCCTTAAATAATGACTAAGGATAAGACATAATACTATCACAGAACATTTAAAACATTACTAAAACACAAATACAACATTAAAGTGCCTGGGCTACTATCAAAGCAAAATTCACAGAAAAGTTACTCCAAAAATTTAAGTAAAAGCAAAAAGCAAAAGAGGAAAAAAAAACCTAATGAAGTGAGTTTCTAGCTAGAATGCGTAGGCAAAAAACAAGCAAAACATGGAAATTAAAAAACTCTAAAAGTAAAAATACACATACAAAAATAATAAGTACTCTTTGGAAAAAAATTAAAGTACAAATGTGATCAGATAAATAAATTTCTACAATAATTTTAAACCATGAGATTTATATAAAGTGTGTTAATGGGGGGAGTATCTTAATTATACCAATGTATCTTGGAGCCAAGTCATATCTAATATGAAGTGCCAAGCCTGGCTGGTAAGTGAGAGATACTGCAGTAACAGAGATAAGAAAATTTAATTTTTTAAAAATGTCATAGTTAAAGCCTGAAGTGCTTTGAGTTACTTCCCAAGAAATATTCACACCAGAGTCCAAGTATAAAAATAGACTTTGCTTAATTTTCCATAAACTACCAAGCAGAGGTTCCAGTATAGTCTAACATTAACTATTACTTCCTAAACGTTTACCTGTCTCAGTCTGTTCTCTGTTGCTACAACTGAACACCATGCACTGGGTAATTTATAAAGGACAGTAGTGTATTTGAGTCTCTGGAGTTTATTCTGGAGAACACCTGCGAAGTCTGAGAATATGGCATTAGTACTTGCTTGGCGTTGCAGGGGGATGTTTTGCTGCTTCTTGTGACACGGTGGTGGCATCGCATGCAGAGACACTGCAATTAAACCCCAATGCTTGGCTGTTTGGGCAACGCTGGGGCAACTTGGCTCGCATGCTTGCTGCAGCACACATGCCATACGTTTGCCACCACTGTCCCAGGTCATTACACTTAGATTCTGCATTCTGCAAAGTCCTAGGGCATGGGCCCAATGAAGCTGAGTTCTTTGCAACTTTACAACCAGGATGGTATTTACTACAGTTTCCAATACCCATTCAGTTTCATTCTAGACCTCATCATATTGACCTTCACTGTCCACATTTATAACATGTGCTCATGACCACAAAGTCATCTCTGAGTTCAAGACTATGGCTACTCGCTACCCTGCTCACAGCAATAGAAAATTTTTCTAGCATTCACTTCAAAACTGTTGTAGCTTACAGCCAGTACCCAGTTCAAAGCCACTCACACATTTTCAGTATTGGTAGAAAAGCTCCACTCCCAGTACCAATTTTCTGAGTGCATTTCCTATTGCTCTAACTTAATAACTGAGACTGGATAATATATAAAATATGATTTCTCAAAGTTCTAGAGACTGGGAAGCCCATGCCTTCAGTGACTGGTAAATGCCTTCTTGCTGCATTATAGTGTGGAAGGTGTGACAGAGCAAGCTACAGCAAGTATGCTACTTTAGGTCCCCTCTCTTCTTATAAAATCTTTAATGTCATCAGGGGGTTCTACCACCATGATCTCCTCGAGTTACAAAGGCCCTGCCTCCAAATACTACTGATCTATGAATTTGGGAATTAGTTTTCCAACACGAATTGTTACAGGACACATTCAAAGCATGATAACATTTTTAAAAACAAATTAATCAACTCATCCAAATTTTTAATGCTAGTTCATGATCACTAAGTAGTGTCACAAGGGCCAAGCCACAAATATCTGCTCAGCCTCAAATTTCCTCTGTCTACTTTGTGGTGGGAGAAAGATTAGATAAAAAGGAGAAGGGTTAAACTTGTATACATTACAAACAGATGACTGAGTGTAAAAGTCCTAGTATCTGTTTTCTGTAAATCAAAAAATTGTAGTCAGCCTCTTTTATATCTACTGGCTCTCTCCAGTGGGAGCTGCTGCCCTAACTGGAGCATTTACACATGCATGACTACGTGCTGGTGTGCACATACACACACCCTTATGCTGGGTGACACATCCCTGTCTAATGCTCAACAGAACAGCTCCAAATGACAAACTGCTCACTGGTATTTCCACAAACTGTTAAAAGGGACTGGACCTTTTACATTGAGCAGAACCTTATTAATGAAATTTAAAATATTTTAATGGAGATTTTAATTAGTTTTACTAAGAGTACTGAAGCAGTAGATATAAGAAAGCACAAAATCCAAATTAAAAAATGGCACTTAAGGAGGACTGGAGAGAGTCCAGGCTAGGAGGAATGTCTGTATTCAAACTAATTACCTGCCATCTATCAGCACTGTGGTCTTGGCTGTGGTACTTTCTCTTCAGTCTGTCTCTTCATCTGATTTCTCATATATTGATTCATAAGATAGGGTCATGTGAAAGCTCTGGGTAAATGACATATTTTTACCTACTATAGCACTAGTAGTATTATGAAAGAGAAAAGTTCTGCCACACTGTAAAAATCTCATTTTGTAATCAATTTTCCTCACTATTAGGGCAGTGGTGACAAAGGGTGAATTATCAGTTATAAAATACCTATATCCAGAGTTTCATTCAAAACTTTCATCTGAAATCCTAGTTATCTTGCCCAGCTAGTACTGACCATCAGACAAGGAAATTAGAAAACCTCAATTTAATAATTAGGAAGCTTAATTTCTGGAATCCCAGGAAACTAACACTCTTCCAAACCAACGTCTCCTCAAATCCCTACAACAAAGATTTGCAAGTGGCACATTTCTATTTGTAGTCAACATCCACTTATTCAGCACATTTCTTCCACATCACAAAATCCTGGCGCTCCAGGCAAGAAAAATATGTGGAGTTGTCAAGTAATAGGAATATAAATGGGGTATACCGATGAATGTCCATTTTGTATCTGTGTATTCAAAGAGGTTGGGATAGATATATAGTTGCATTCTCTTAATGAATAGAATGATTTGTTCTAATGGTGTTTGTAAATAGGATCACAAGTCCGCATCTTGTACAGCAATTAACCACTAAGAAGAATATATGCAGTGTATTATTTGTTGAAACTGTCCTTCCGATTTGATTTGAAACTGTCTCATTGCTATCTGTTTGTCAATAAAACTTTGAAAAAAAAAAAAAAAAAAATAAATAAATAAGTAATAGGAATATAATTTTCAAAATCAAAACGTATACATTCAAATGATACTTCTCTTCTTTAACCATTTCCTTTGGGAGGCAATGTACTAATAGCAGTATGTCATGCTCAAACTATCTATGGAGCTTTTCTCTTGGAAGGCCTTGAAAGCCTGCAGTCTGTTCTTCCTAATGTTGCCAAATCTTCACTGAACAATGGATTTGACTTTTGGAAGCAGCCAAAATCCAGGCAGAGCACAGTTTAGTGAATAAGATGCGTGATCAAATTAGGTGGCACTATTTTGGTTCAAAATGATGTATGATTATAATTTAATGAGACAGATTTTCTTATATGATTCGTAAAACTGACTCTTAAGGAAATTCCAAAGGAGTGAAAGGAATATGTGTAATAGAATAAACATATGTATTTTACTTTCCTCATGTAACTTCCTTGAATGATATATATGAACACATAAGCTCCAGTATCAAGTTTACATTGCTTAATAACCTATAACTCACAAAGAAAAGGTTCCTTAGTATATGAGACCTACTCTGTCATTAAGCGGAAGGACTGGCACTAAACCACAGAGGTGGCCTGGTATTCAGAAAAGAACACAGGCTTCAGAAGCAGATTGGTCTGGATTAGAATCCGGATATGACTTCTTACTGTCTGTGTGAGTTTAGGGACATCACAAAGTCCCTCTGTCACAAACTCTAAGATGTTCAAACTGCTCTAATATCTAATAAGTCAAATTATTACTAATAATCTCAGTAAACTCAAGATAATTTTCTGACTATAGGTGGCTTAATATGATACAACAGATAAACAGTCATGCAAGTGAGGAGGAGTTAGTTCATGGATGGTCCTAGTAAGACATTTGTACTCACAGATTCGAAGCCTGCTTTTTTAAAAGTCTGTAAAGGGAGTAACCACCACTATGTATTTTTACAATACAGGACACATTACCTGCAGCACTCCTACCACACTGACCTTCCCTCCACTGTCTAAATATACCAGGCCCTCTCAAGATCGCATGTCTTTGCTTATGTTGTCTCTGCTAAGACACCGTTCCCGCCCTTTAGTTTGACAAAACCCTACCATGAGCCTTCACAAGCCAGCTTAAAAGTCACTTCCATATGGAACCTTTCCTGCTTGCTCTAGAGTGGCTCTGCCCTTCGTACTCCCATGGCATATGGCTCCTCTCTCTGTAATGCTTCATGCAGTTTCATTTCTTTTTCCATGTCTACTCCCTCCCCCAGGCTTGAGCACTGAGAGGGCAACACTATTTCATTTCTTGTACTTATAACAGCACTTATTTTGGCACATGTAGGAACCTGGAAGAGTCACATGAATGAATATTTTAATGAATGTTCTTTCTTTCTTTCTTTCTTTCTTTCTGTCTTTCTTTCGATGCAGGGTCTCACTACACAGCTCGGACTCACAGGGATTCTTCTGTCTCAGCCTCCCCAGTGCTGGGATTACAGGTGTGTACCACCACACCCAGTTCTATGAAAGCTTTAAATACACTTTTGAAACCACAATTAAAGGTCAGATAGCTGCCTTTAGTGCACTATGACCAGCAATCATGTTTGTTTTTGCTGAACATGATTATTCCCTGTCAAATAAGAGACAAGATGACTTATATAGGCCACAGACTGACTTTAGAAGGTACAGCACATAGGGGGTGGGGAGACAGCTCTACAGTCTAAGCGCCTGATTGGCAAGCCCAAGGACCCAAGTTTAAGCCCCTGTACTGCATGCTATGCCAGCCCTGGAACCCGGGTGTGCCATGCCAGCCCTGAAACCGGGTGTGGTGGCACACACTTGTAATCCTAGCACTGGGCAGGCTGAGACAGGAGGATCAGTATGAGTCTGAACTGCACAGTGAGACCCTGTATCATATATATATATATATATATATATATATGAATATACACCACATAAAAGTTTCTCAAACACTACTGACTTCAACTGACTCCATAAACATACAATAGGACTCCCAAAAAAGACATCTGTTAGCCTTTTCCCAGTCCATACTATCTATGGGATGCACCCTACTCTATAAGGAGCTACCTACAGACAACTCAGAAGGCCTAGCAGAATTCTCACAGTCTTCAGTGCTGCCTAGATACCACAGCTGAAGGGCTTTCTCCGAGCCAGTAACTCCAAGGTATAATGAAGTCTCCAAGCGCTGTAGTGTGCATAGAGTACCTGTTTAATGCCATCTACTCCCAGATCCCCACATTCCAGCGATGTCCTGTGATCAAAGTTTGCCAATTCTGTACAGGTCTAATAGTTTGTCCATTCTATGGAACAGGAATCCCTACTTAGAACAGAGTACATACCCTACCAATAGCTGTTAAGAAGCCTTAAGTATTCAAGGAAGGACTTCTTGGTATCTCTTCCAGCAAGCCTTAACCTGCATGACTAAAAAGAAATTATGAAAAGAAGTTCACGATCAGCCAGTTGTGGGTCAGGTGGAAATACACAGAGGGTCAGTTGGCAGTCCTACACAACTGAGTGCTGACACTTCTGAATCATTCTGCATCACTGCAGTTTGCAGAACCCTGGTAACCCTACAGTGGTTTCAAACTCACTGAGATCTGCAAGGCAAGAAACAAGATCAAGAGCCATAGTTCTGCCTTGGGAACCACCAAAGCCTGACAGTGACTATTTCTAAGGCACAAAATCTACAAATTAAAGGCAGCTACATGTTGTCTTAGCGTCCTGTATTTCCATCTCTCAATGGAATGACTGTACTCTATAGGCGGGAAGAAGATACAAGGAAAGAAAACCAGGCTATAGATTACCAGGACAGCAGCAGCTGAAATAGTAAATTTCTGAATTTCTATTACTGGCACTGGAGAGTTATTCATTCCTCATTCCACAAATATTTATTGAGTCAACCTCTATCCCAGTACACAAGTTACAATAATGATAGAGTCAGCCTTGGTCCAAGAGGGTTTAAATTTTAGTAGGGGAGAGAGATATTAATCAAAAAATCATACAAATAAATGCAAGAGTAAAAATAGTGCTATACTGGAAAAGCATGACACATTACTCAACCTTTACAACCAGGAAGCAGGACACCTGGCTGGGAACTTCCCTCAGTAAGTTTGAGGAGAGTGGAGATCTCAAGGGTCAATAAGGACTAACTAAGTCAGGAGGAGAGGGAAACATTCCTGAAAAAGAGAAGTTTGTGTTGAGGTTCTAGGGTAGGAGAGACATGATCACTTGGCTCAGAAGTAGATACAGAAAGGAAGGCAGAAACACCAAATCTGAGGCCCAAATACAAGGCTCTGCTCTGTCTGCATCCCTAAACTTGCTCCCTAAACATCTGGAAGGCTCTCTCAGCATGGAATAAGACTAAAACATAATGTCAAAAACTAGACAAGCACATATGACATGACATACCAGCAAGTAAAAAAATCATGGCTTGTCACCATGACCTGGCCAATGTTTTCTTGAAAGATCTGTAAAGTAGCACTCTTCTCTTCTGCTGACAATACCAAATCCAGCAAAGGGCACAATAAAAAAGATCCATAAAATTTTTAGTTAGAAATATATTTTAATCCAGGTAGAATTAAGGTACTGATACATAATACTGGTAGCCACTGTATATCTATTTAGGGTATTTCACTATAATTTTCATATATTAGTATTTCAGTTTCTAAAAAACAAAGCTAAGGAAAAATGATTAAGAGCAGCACAGTTTTGCTTCGCCAACTCTGAGAGACTGTTAAGATCACTTGAGGCAACTCCTTGTGGCTTCTGGATTATCTGTCATATTGCAAACAAGTCACAGAACTTTCTATTTGTAAAGCACTTGGCAATCAATCATTAATTCAGCCTCACTACACTGTTGAGAGATTATAACTCACTCTACAGATTAAACAGACAGATTAAGTGGGTTGCCTGAGGACACAAAATAATTCAGCTTTTATTTATCACGCTTATCACTCTCTTCAAACAATGAAGCCACACAAGGCTTGTCCAGCTCCATCAGCAACTCTGTTGCCCAGTAGATCAATCCTAACTCCTAGGAGCAGCAGGGTAAGACACTGAAGTTAGCTGTTACTTGCTCTCAGTAAGCTCCTCTGTGCAGAGTGCCTTCAAGACCAACAATGACAATGACTGCACAGTGACAGGACATCATGAACTGTAAGAGTAATAAGAGCACTTAGGAAGCTTCTTAGGAAGCACTATAAGGCTCATAGCTTAAAACGTCACTATCCCTAAAGAGGCTGCTCCCTACACACACACACACACACACACACACACACACACACACACACACACAGCTCTCACCTCCTTTTCACCTTATCAAGCAGAGAAGACAGTGATCTCCACCAGACCCCACAGACCCCTATGGTCTAGTTCTGCACAGTACAGCAAGCCACCTATTTACCTTTCTTTCTCCTCAAGCTGGGACTGCTCAGCATCTGAATTACCTAGCTGGCTGGCAACACACGAATAATCTATTGTGAAAAAAATACATGGCTTCCCATTTGCAAATAAAGGAAACACGTATTCCTTTCACAGAGCAATGGACTTAAGAAGTTAGTTAGACTAACTCCTAATTTTACAGATGGGTGAAAGAAGGGCACAGAATCAGCAGGTTATGTTTTGGCTCAGCACCACTGACATTTTCTAAGTGACTAAGTACTATGTGCCAGCAAAGGTGAAAGGCGGGCGAGGAAGAGAGAAGAGCAGGACATGCTGTCTGCTTCGGGATGCCCACCACCTGGGGGAGGGAACCCATAACTCTGGAATAGTTGGGCAAGTGCAAGGACATAAGCTTTATTCCTCCGCCAGCGTTTTCACCACAGTGTCCACTTGGTGTTCCCCATGTGGAAAATAAGGACGGCATGCCTACTTCCTGCAAATAAACTTACAGTGAAGAGTGGCGAGCAAAGGTACGCGGAAAGGCTCAGGTTCATGCCCAAAGGCATTATGTAAGGTATTCACATACCCTGAGGCAGACTCCAAGGACTCTAATGTTTCAGACAGCAGTTCAACAGAAATGAAAAGAAATAAGGGATGGGCACAAATCCAGGGAAAACCTCAAGGGTTGACCGGAACTGGAGGAAACAGCTGGGGTGGGGGACAGGGGTGCTGGATCTAGCGAGATGGCCCGGCGCAGAGAATGCAGTGCTGGCAGCGGGGTGAGCGACAACGAAGAAACCGACAGGGAAGTTGGAGCTGGCGCTCGAGGAGGGCAAGCGGAGGGGACTGGCTGCCTCAGGGAGGGCAGGGCTCGGCCCGGGCCCGGGCCCGGGCCCGGGCCCGGGCCGGAGCCGGGGCCGGGCGGTACTAGTTGGCCCGGGAGGAGGAAGCGGGCGAACCAGCGCCGAGGCCGACTGCCTTCCTGAAAGCCGCTCGCACCCGCAAGAAGGCGCGGCAAGCGCCCGGGTGCTCCAGCTGCAGCCTCACGGCCACCGCGCCTCCCGGAGCCCGAGCGAAGCCCGGGGCCAAACCCTGGCGCGTACCCACCTCGGATTGAAGTCCTGGAAAAGGCCCCTCAGGTTCATGGCGAAGAACTTCACCGCCGTGTCCTCCTCCTCCCCACTTCCCCCGCACCGCGCAGCCTGCGCGTTACAGCGGGTTCATGGTGTCAGCGCCAGCCGCGTCCCCGCCGCCGCCGCCGCCGCCGCCGCCGCCGCCGCCGCCGCCCTGAGAAACCTGAGCCACTGCTCCCCCCCCACCCTTCCAGGCTTCCGTACACCGTTGGCCGCGCATGCGCCTGAGCCCCGCCCGAGTCGCCGCCAGGGTAGCCCAGGACCTTAGTTCCCGCACAACCCGCTGAGCAGAAAGCGGGTAGATCCGGACAAGGAGAGGGGGCGTCAAGGAAGCGGGTGGAGACCGCGCGAGACGCTGACTGGGTAAAGGCCTGAGAGAAGGGAGTGAATCACCCAGAAGTCCGGCGGTGAGTACTTCGGAAACACTTGTCATCTTGGCTCGGACTGCTCTGTGGAGATTGCTTGGAGTGAAAGCCGAGGGGTGGTACGTACTGGCAACGAATGAGAAGTTGTACTGTGGCGATCTCATCTCATCGCAGGTGCCACCTGTCAGGTCTGTCACCAGGATCCCATAGTTTGCATATCATCTTCACTTCCAAGGCCCAGGCCAGCATGTCAAGATAAGCTGGCCATCTCAAATTGAAGTTACTAGGCACCAAAATCATCTCCCTCCCATCAGCTTCCCCCCTTGGGTTTCCTCTTTGTTGGCAAGTGGCCTATTTAAGGGAATAGCCAAACCAGAAAATCCTATTTTTTTTTTGGTATTATCACTTTTTTCACCTAATTCAGCCTCTGTAAGGACGGTGTAGACTTTGTGGTCATCTCTGACTTGGCCTCTTCCTCAGCTTCTGGCCATCCTGCTTAGAAGTGCCAGGTTCACCTTACTCAGACAAGTCAACACCTTTGAGCCTCAGCTTTCTACAAAGTAGACATGATAAACCTACTTCCCCAGCTTGTCAGCAAGATTTAATGAGAGCATGCATACCATGTTTCCTGATATACACCAGGTACTCAAACACTTGCTAGCTGATACTCTTTTTTTGTTTTGTTTTGGTTTTTAGCTTATACTCTTTGAACTGTCAACTTCCTAAGGATTGTTTTTGATTTTGGAATTCAAGAGCAGGTCAACCTCACAGCGAGTGACCTGCTCTTCTTTCTTCACTTACAGTGGATTTCAGATTTTCACCAGCACAGCAGTACCTTAAATATGATTTCATTAGGGATAATAGCTGTACTTTGTTACAGTAGCAGAGTTTCATAAATGGCAGTTTTATACTAGTTAGCCCTGAGGGAAGCTTGTGAAGATCACAATTGTGAAAATGAGAATCATACTTTGCTGTGATGTATCACCTTTCTTCTGAGGACTTGAAAACATTTCACAAGGGGTAATTAGGCTTCCCAACACTTACTGGGGAGTGGATATTATTATATGAGCTGGTTTTAAGGATGAGTAACCTGAATCAAACTTTTAGCTGTCAAAGCACCAGATCCCTGTCCCTGAAATTTTGGTCCTGTTCTCATGTTCGTCCTCCAGCTGATATCCAGTGTCTAACCTCAAGAAGGTACCCAAGGAACACTGAAATGCAGAAGAGGAACTGGAGCACAGAGAAGCTCGTATAAACGCCCAGGAGCACCTATCTGGTGGGAAAAACATACAACTCAATGTCCAGTCAAATCTGCGGTCAAACTGCTGGAAAGGAGAGACTGCCGGAAAGGAGAACCTGTCAGTAGTCAGGATGGCCAGCACCATCTTAATTACTGATGGTCTCACCCAAAGCAGGCTTCAAAAGGTGTGGTGTCTTGTCAGTTCAAACACTTGAAATACCAGGCATTATCATTTTCTCGAAAGTTTCATAGACAGCGGCCAGGTAGGCTGTGTAGAGTCCAGGTGCAACTTTTAGTAAGGTCTCAGGGAGTCTTTGGAGCTGAACCAGTGCTGTGTGTGCCCACACATTCAATTTTAGTATTCTTTACAGAGATGACTAAGCCACAGAGACTGTCTAGCCTGTATAATAAAACACTGATATACAAAAAAGTTTTCAGTGTATTCTTTTGCTGTAACAAGCTGAATTGTCAGGGGAAGTGTATGAGCCTGTCCTTGAAGACATATAGGAAAAATTGGACTATCTCAAGGCCTCAGATCACCAGACTTCAAGCAGTAGATCCCTCCACTGCTAACTACACTAGAGGCCTAGCCATGTCTTCTATCAGTGCTGTCATCGAGCCAAAAGCTAGAACCTCCCAATGCCCACCCTCTAGAAAGTACAAAATTCCTTCTGCTAATCCATTTCCCACATTTTGTTGTGTTCCACCCTGGGTGGAGGTATAAAGCTTTACTGGCCTGTGTAGACAGACCCACTAGGGACCTTAACACTGAGAAAAGACCCTGGGCCATATGCAAGATTAATATTCCCATCTTTTCCTTTAGCAAAGTTTTTATTTATTTGTTGTTAGCTTCTGGGCCCATCTTATAAGTTCCTACTTGGTAGATCCAGACCTAGCTCAAAAGATGCAGTGACTTGCCCAAGGCCCTCAAGATGGTCAGCAGCCGAAGTGCTTCTTTAGACTCAACCATTCATAACCATATTCCTCAATAACGTAAAACAAGGAATAAAGTTGTGAAAGAAAAGAACCACAGGAAGTGAGAGAGTAGCCTGAGCAAAATCAAAGGACACATGTTTTCTAAGGGAAGGGTTACCTTTCCAGAGGTTATAGTTCTACAGCTGTTTTAATGAAGAATAAAGAAATGTTTAACCGTAAAAGGGAAGTTCCTAACATTCCCACCCCAGCACAAAATAACAAACAAACAAAAACAGGTTCCAAAATGGATTTAGAAACATAGCCCCTAAATAACGCCAGAAAGTATATACATATGGAGTTGGTGTGGACACATGTTAAAGTATCCCAAAAACTGAATATCTGAACCATGCTTTTAAATTTTGTCATAAACTTTTGCCATCTTTCTGAAAAGTTGGTGGCTTGTCCAATACATTATTTATATTAACTCTAATGTGAGATTTAGAAGACAGACTTCTGAAGAGCAGGGTCCGGGAGGAGAGAATCCTGGTATGTTCTGATCCTTTCATTAGAAGACCTGGGTTAGGGAGGGAAGTGACTGTGATCCAACTCTATAGGAGTAGAAGTTCTCCCTGAGAGGCAGCAGTACAGAGGAGAAAATGTAGAATTAGAAGACTTTTACTCAATAGCAAGTTTATTGTTGGCCCAGTGGGAGGAGAAACATCCTGTACAAGATTACTGGGGCTATTAAAGAGCTCTCAGGGGCAGGAAATATGGAGATATGGTTAGCAAGACTGACTCCATTTAGGCCTGAAATTTCCCATTCTAAGTTCCCAGAATACACACTCTGGTTACAAACACGATTTGCGTAAACCCCAGGACTTTACCCACTTGCAAAATCCAGTCTGCTTTGTCCTAAGAGAGCCCTTTGTTCCTGGAAAATTTAGCCAGACTTGGCTAAATGTGGGCCTTCTGATTCTGAGATTTGTCCTAGAGGAGTCTGAACAAGAGTTTGATAGACTACAGTGCTGGGTTTGGGGGGTTGGTGATCTTAGGCAGGAGTTGCAGTGTCACTGAAAGCAAAGGAGGAGTTGATATTTATGATTCTTCTTGGATCTGTAACTTCCCCCTCATCTTCAAGATCCCATAAGGTGATATCTCCTTGGGGAAGCTTCTCTTGGGACTTGCTGCAGAAGAGGATGGTTACAAGGTTCCAATGGCCCTCCTGTCACCAACCATGGTTCCTGGGAGAAGGTAAATCATCTCTCACAGAGCAAGCTTCACCCTGAAGGGAGCAGGGACCATTTTCTCCCTGAAGGCAGAGTGGAAAGGCTGTGCCTTTACCTTCAGAGCTCCTGAAGTATCTCTGTGCTTCCCCTAAGAACCTCTTCTGCTGCCATGGTTTGCTGGACAGACTTCTAGTGGACAGAGAGGCTCATGGGACCTCCTTCTCCAGTGATGTGTGCCTGCAAAGCTCAAGTCAAGTGATGTAGCCAGGTACATGGGGACCGACAGGAAGGAACATGTAGCAGAAGTCACCTACCAGCTGCCCATGCAACTCTCTTCTCATCCTCATCACTCCTCTGTCATCTTTTCTTCTTTTCTGCTTCAACATTGGCTTTCTGTCACATTCCCCTGGGACTCTCAGCCCTAACTCTGATGGCCTTTTCTTCCCCTTGGCTTCCCCTAAAGCACATTTTCAGTGGGGACAGCCCTTCACCTTACATCTTTCTGTTGTCCTCATCCAACCCTTGCTTTCGA
>NW_004524825.1:2752874-2763722 GCF_000260255.1 Octodon degus
AAGGGGGGAATCCTGGACCTGCCTTGCTGGCTCCATCCCCAGGGCACGCTGAGATGGCGATTGAGACTGGGCATGCTGGTGCATGTCTGTAATCCCAGCTCTTGGGAGGCTGTAAACAGGTGGATCACTGCAAGTCTTATCTAGTAGTGAGACTCTGAACACCCTGTAGACCTTTCCTAAAGAAAAAAAAGAAAGAAAGAAAGGGAAGGGAATACCAGGCTGAGGGAGAATACTTGTAAAGAGACAGAAGTCAGCAAGTGGAGGCGGGTGGCCCTTTTGGGAGGCAAACGTCTGCAAGCATCCTCATCTTCCCAGAGTCAGACATTTTCATCCAGACGGAGCTGCACTTGCTTAGTGGTAGTCACGTTGCCAGGGGCATTTTACTGAGTCCCACATTGTAGCTGCAGGCCTGAACAGCTCCCAAACAGCAGATGGAAATTATCTCTGGGGTCTCTGAATCATCCTCATATCAGACAGGTCTTCCAATCTAGGCCATGTGAGCTCATCATTAAATTGTTTTCTCTGAACTTAACCCTATAATAATACAGGACTTAAAGCCATGCTAGAGTCTGTGTGTAAACACAAGCATACAGGCATTTTAATACAGGTACATTGTCCACAATTGCCACTTTACCTATACTCAGATTCTATAATCTCCAAAATTAATTTTTTTCTCCACCCCCTTGAAAAGCTTGCTCTGTTTCACGTAACTCACACACAGTCATGGGTGCTGTGTGTTATGTCTCTAAGCCCTGAAGACTCATCTCAGGGGACATCTCGAGAAACTTGCTGAACAATAGGTGCTGAGGGAGTCCTGTGAAATGAACAGGTATTCCCAGGCCTGCTGGAACAATGACCTTTGCTTCCTGTTTCTGGTGGCTGTAGGCATTATCTGGGGGCACCCACACCCTCTTTTTCCTACAAGATTCTCTCCAAGCATTGACACACTGAAGGTTTTTTTTTGTCTTATTATAGAACAACTTACACAGAAAGTGTTTGCACAGTTCTAAGATACTAAGTTAACCATCTATTTGATGACAGATTTTCAAGAGGAAAAGAACAGTGTATCAACTAAAGTGAAGTACAAGACATGTATTTATTCAGAAATACTACAATCTAGGGAAAAAGACACACCTTAGATGTAGAGTGTTGCCCATCTACTTTGGGAAAATTTGGATAGTCTTTGTTATAGGTTAAATTGTGACCTCCATAATGATATGTTGAAGCTCTTATTCCCAATACCTGTGAAAGTGACATTATTTGGTAATAAGGACTTTGCAGGTACAAACAAATTAAAATGACCTTATCAGAGTAGCCCCTCAATACAGTAGAACCATGTTATTAAAAGAAAAGGGAAATCCAGATACAGATGAAAAAAACAACCCCATGAAAATGAAGGCAGAGACTGGAGTGATGGTACTATTATTTAGAAATTGATTGCTGATTAAATATGTTCTAGGTCCTTTTGTTTTGCCTTGAACAAAGAATTTGATGAGACAAGCCAAAGATGGTACCAAAATTTATTTGAAAACTGAAGAGTGAAGGTATAAGGGAGAAACTTGCTCCATAGAGCATCCTTGGGCTGAACCAAAGAGGAAAGGAGAACAAAAATAAAAGTACAGGGTCCAAGAGTCACATAGCAGGCTCCTTGTGGCATCTGATCTCCTCTGCAATCCACACCTCATAGGAATCTGCGAGTTTTACATGTGGGGTCCTGAGAGGCAGAGTTGTGTGGATCCTGGGATACTGGATGCCTCTTTCCTAGACAGGTTAAGCCATGGTTGTTCCCTATCATTTTCCTCTGAAAGACATAAATCCCATAACTCTTTATGGGGTGCTGAAGGAGTGGTAGTGTCTGTTTTCTACAACTTCTTGTAGCTGGGAGGGGCTGTAGATGCTATCTATTAGGTATTGTGCGCTCTCCAACTATCTTGGGGTGATATGGCTTGCTGACTAGGTTAAAGAAAGGAAAAAAAAACCTGTCAGAAAGCAGCAAGGAGCGAGGGAGATGGCTCAGTAGAATAAGCTTTCCTGGCAAGCGCAAGGGCCTGAGTTTAATCCCCTATTCTGAAAAAAAAAGAAAAGAAAAGGAAAGAAAGCAAGCAATGAGATAAGAATTAGTGACCCTCAAGGTGCTTGTTTGCTGGGAGAGAAATTTAACTGTTACCACAAATATGAGGAATAGGATGGATTTCCAAACTTCCTGTAGAGAATATATGTGTGATCTGTAGAGCCCTGGCATTAGCAAGATCCTGTTTACTTATCTGTGGTAGCATGGAAAGCTTATTTTTTGAGGAACAATCTCAACTATTCCAGAAGCTTACAGTAGCAGCTTTCTCCTTTTGGTGATCTCTTTCTTCAGACATTTCCGATGGGACTGGCTGTAATCTAGGAGATGAATCTAATTATCTCTACCACCTTTACTGCTGTGGGTGTGGCGAGGTTCACTGAAAAGGAGCCCTTTCATTTTGTCTTTAACTGGTCTGTAGGTGTCCCCTCTCTCCACATGTTTATGAGCTCTTGCTCTCCAGAACAGACAGTAGATTATCTCCCTGGAACAGGAGCCAGCAGGATTCTGTTCTCATACATTTGGATAGCCTGTTGTACTTGGCCTAGATCAATGAAAAACTGTAAGAGTCTCATAGTCTCTGGGTCAATCAGAGGATAGAAATGGCCTTCAATATAACATTTCAAGGGCTGGAGAGATGGCTCAGTGGTCTAAAGCACCTATTTGGAACAAGCTTGGCAAAGCATCAGGGACCGCGGTTCGATCCCCAGCACCACATGCCAGCCAGCCCCGCCCCCTGGTGGGCTGAGCTGGCCACACACACACACCACTCTCTCTCTCTCTCTCTCTCTCTCTCTCTCTCTCTCTCTCAAATAAATAAAAAAAATTAAAAAAAAAACATTTCAAATGTGCTCAAACTTAGCCCAGTTTTGGCTATATTTTGATCCCTCACAAGTGCCTCTTTTATTGGAACCTGTACAAAAGAGAGGGACATCCTCTGGAGAGGATTGGTAATTAGACTTTACCCACATGCCATCATGTGGAAGATTTCAACTGATGTTAGTCCTAATTAATACCTTTACAGCTGGGGATATAGCTGAGTGGCACAGCACCTGCCTGGCAAGTACAAGGTTAGACTCCTCCTAGTACAAAAAAAAGGCTAATTAATACCTTTATTAATCTGGTTTATTAGTCTGGATTAATGCCTTTTGTACCCATTCAGAAAAGGCTACTGAGGCAGTCAAGGTGCTTCTTAAAGAAATCATACACAGATTTGGACTATCCCAGTGTCCCCAGAGTGGGACATTTCACTTTGTAGCCTCAATCTTCTGGAAAGGTGGAGAGAGTCAACCAGGCCCTAAAGTGAGCTCTGGCAAAACCTTGTGGAGAGACATGAGTCCTGGCTCTGATTGCTTGTCCTGTGAAAACTCAAGTGAGCTTTCCAACATGTCATCTCTTCTCATAAGGAAGGGATCATCAAGTGTTTTATAGCCTTCCACTGTGTCCCTTGAGGAAGGACCAGATTTGTTTTTGAATACTATTGTACTGCTTTTAAATTCCCCTTTGTCCTGCAGCCCATCTTCCTGAGGAGTATAGAGTGGTTTAAATGGTTCCTCAGGAACTAGGAATGAGGCTATAGTCTTAAGGGGCTGTAAGGCTGCTTTCTTTGTTTCCCTATCAGCCAACCTCGGGAAGACAGACGGACTGCCTCTAGGAGTTGTAGTATTTCCTGCCTGTGCTTTAGAGATGATTGTAAGTAAGTAAGCCTCTTTTTTTGTGGCTGGCTCAGCCCACCCTGGGGACAGGGCTGGCATGGCATGTGGTGCTTAGGATCTAGCTGTGGTCCCTGCACTTGCCTAAACTTGCCTAAGCAGGTGCTTTAGACTGCTGAGCTATCTCATCAGCTGTATAAGTAAGCCTCATTCCCCGCCCCCTATTATTGTAAGGGCATGTAGCACCTGAAAGGTATATATGAAGTCTGGATAGATGTTTAACTTTTTGTCTTCTATCAATGCCCAAGTTAGAGCTATCAGTTCTGCCTTTTCAGCAATGGTTTGTAGAGGAAGAGGTTTAGTTTCAGTAACCTGTTGTGAGTTGACAACTGCACGACCTGTCTTTTGATGTCTCTCTTGGCCAAAGCTTCTGTTATCAATGAATGATACCTCCTAGGGGTCTTGGAGGGGCAGGTCACTGATCTCCTGTCTGGTAGCATAGGTCTGGGAGATTACTTGTTTACAAGGATGGTTAACTTTAGGGCAGAGGAGAAATGAAGAATCTCTCATTGGGGTCCTCTAACACCAACTGTGGCTATAGAACCAGTGAAAGTGTTTCTAGAGAAGGAAATCAAAATAGAACAAAGTAATTGGAATTGGCTTGCCCATGATGTCCATGGTTACCTGCGGCTCCTCAGAGAAGACTATAGTATCTGTGGATAGGGGCACTGCAGGTTCTCCTGGGCCTTTTTAGGAAAGGAGGGTTCTGGCTGGCCTAGCCTGTCTCTGGAACAGGCATAATTAAAACACTAGGTGTTTTACATATAAAGCAGGGCCCAGGTGGAGGCTTGGTGCAATCTCATGCCCAGGCCCCATCCTCTTACACTTAACAAGAACCCTACCCTCAATGGTCCCTGAATTTTTCCTCAGATGAACCAGGTGGGTTTAAAGCATTACTGATTATAACAGTTATAGCCTTAGGCTCCCTCCTTTTCTCTCCTTTGGGTCCTGATTATTGAACACAGAAGAGGCCATGTCCAGTAATCAGACCACAGGTGTCTGTAGCCCTATCTGAAGGTTTTGTACTCTCTGCCAAACATCTAGTGCTGGCTGACAGATGAATAGATGTCCCACTACTGTTTTTCCTCCATGGGAAATGGATCTATATTAGTGTACTTGCAAAAGGCTTCTGTCAATCACTTATAAAACGCAGCTGGATTTTCCTTTGTACCTTGTATGACCCCACTCACTTTATATAATAATAATAAAACCTTTTTGATGTACCTTTTTGTCCGCATAGTCAGAGTAGATGGTGAAGGGGAAGGACCTGACTTATTGGCCAAGGTGTTGTATGAAGAAGGTGGAGGAGATTCCCCAATATTGTTGTTGGTAGCTGAGTTACATAAAAATATTATAGGCTGTGAGATAGAGCTGGGCCCTTGAAGGAGCCAGTGTCAAAGCTTTCTTTCCTTCAATAAATATATTCTGTTCTTAACCTCCATTGTTTGTAAAATTCATCCTTAGATTTTAAAGAACACCACTCGTCCCAGATATGTTTCAGGTTAGGAGTCTCTTTTCCCTATATCAGTATCATCAGGCAGATCAGAGAGACCCACATCACCCTCAGAGACAATTGGGGGCCTCAGAACAGGATCATCAAGGATAGTGTTTTCTTCCTCAGAACTCACATTAAGTACCATAGTTCTTGAGCATTCCTTTTGATAGTCACAAAAGCCTGAACATAAGATATTTCATTCCACTTTTCATGTTTCAAGCAGAAACACTGTAAATAGAGATTAGTGTCATAGTTTACAGTATTATCCCATATGCATCTCTTGTTACCTCCCAGTTCATATTGAACTCAGACTATATTGTAATAGTAGATAAGCTGTTTTTGTTTTAAATTGCCAGGATAAAATCTGCCCCCTTCATCAAGGGTGCAGCCTAATGGTGAAGTCAGTTGAATTTTCGTGGTGGCATGGTCCAAGAGATTTCCCATTGTTTCAGCTTGGGACCTTGAAAGAGGAGATAGCTAGGTCTGAACTCTTCAAGGTAGCATTCCACATAGAAAGAGAGCACTCAGAGTGCACGAGGTGTCCCTTATGTGATTTTACACAGCCTGAACACATGTCTGTCCAGCAATTCTGGCATCATTTACCACCAAAGAAAACCTTTACCTCCATATTGGGGCCTATTAACCCCTTAGGGACAAGGGGTCTGAGCCATTTGCTGGGCATTGTTAGCTTTGCCTAGTCTTTATCTCCCATAAGGTATCATAATTTTCCCAAGCAAAATTCTTTTAACCACCTAGTTGGACGCAAGCTCCTTGATGCCAGAGTGAAACCACATGGAAAAAAGTCCCTCCTGTATTTATTCCAATGGAAAAGAGACTAAGGATAGGGATGGCCCTGGTTTTATATATTTACATTTACTTTAATTACATTTTAAATGTTGAATGTTGTTTTGCTCAAGCATCAGGAAGACTTTAGCTTATCTGCATGTAATTAGGAAAGCACACAGGGCAGGAGGCAATGGCTTCAGGCAGGCTCTTGGGTCCAGAAAGAGCAGTGTTGATAAGATGGATCGGGTTGGGTAGTAGCTGAGACAGATAGCCACCCTAGTGGCTCTAGTGTTTTTTGCCAGAAGACCAAGATGGGGTCTTGGAGGGACTTGCAGGCCCATTGGCCAGATAGCATGCCACCATGGAGTGGGGCTGTCTAGGCCCTATGTGCTCCCTGGTTCAGCAGTTCTGAGCCCAGTGCAGTTCACTGATGAAGCGCATCTGCCAGAATGCTGATTTTAGCCTGACACTGGAATAGCCACTGGGCCTAGTTATCTGGGTTATGGGGAGGTAGGGGGAGAGGTCAAGAAGATTGCTTGCTCCAGATTACCCGGCCAGGATGGAAGAGAACCCTTCATATGCT
The DNA here is from genome assembly GCF_000260255.1 of Octodon degus. NCBI lineage: Eukaryota > Metazoa > Chordata > Mammalia > Rodentia > Octodontidae > Octodon > Octodon degus. The sequence goes on from NW_004524825.1 coordinate 2,759,519, forward strand.
GGTCGCAAAGCTCCTCTTTCCTCATCTGCAACCATGACTAGATGGCCACACTGTGCCGGGATGGAAACAAACATCTGGTCTTGTGCGCAGGCCCGCAACTGCCAGGGCGGATAGGCGTGAGGCAGTAGCACTGTTGGACACTGCCCTGTGCACCCACATTTGCCTGGGATCAGAGCCAGATCCTCCAGTTATCACCCTGCCCTCTGAAGATGTTTTTACCAGCAAAGGTCCATGAAGTCTTAAAAGAATAGCACATGATTTTTTTTTCTTGCAGGAAGGAAAAAAAGATTCCTTCCTCTTGTTCTAACAGGCCCATATGCTCAGTAAAATCAAAGCCTTAGCTCATAAGGGTAGTTATTAAAAAAAATAGAGACAAGAAGGCAGCTGCTGGTGATGCAAACTCACACAATAGTCATGCATAGTCAACAACAGAGCAAGATGGTAGCTAGTCATGTGGCTAGGCAATATGGCTGGCCATGTGGTGAGGTAATGTGGGGGCACTCCAGACCAAAACACAAACCAAGAAGAATCCATTTACAAGCTAGAATAAGTGGAGACTAGGCAAATTTCCAAAAAGAGTAGCAAAAGCAAATACATGAACAACAGTATATACCCATATACAACAAGCAAATACATGAACAACAGTATATACCCAAAGAGTGAATACAAGTGGATAGAAAGAAAAACAAAAGCATTCTTCCACCCCTAAAGCCAGAAAAGAGGCAAACAGTTCCTTGTGTGCCTTGGAGTCCCCTGCATTCCTGGCCTAGGGGAGGGAGTGAGGGAGAGCGGGAAAAGCCTTAAAAAACTGTAGAGAGAAACCAAAAGTGTGCCCACTTGGGCCTTCCCTTGGTCTTCTGAATTACTGACCTTTACTCTTCTGGCTGGCTCAGCAAACATGTTATCTGGCAGTTCTTTCAGAAATGGCTTGGGCCAGAGAGATAGCTCAGTAGAATAAGTGCTTCCCTGGCAAGCACAGGGTCCTGAGTTCAATCCCCGGTAAGAAAAAAAAAAAAAAAAGAAATAAGAAATGGCTTGCCATTTAAATGAATCCCAGGGTTTTGGGGCTTTTTTTTTTTGACTCAAAGACTTTAACAAGCCAAGCCAAAGGCTATACCAAAAGTTTATTTGAAAAATGAAGTGAAGGGATAAGAGAGAAATTGGCTCTGCAGAGCAAACTTGGGATGAATAAAAGAGGAAAATGGAAAAAAGCAAAAATAAAAGTACATCCTGGTTCTTGGACACCTGGGATGGACCACCACGAAGAGTCACAACAGGCTCCTTGTGGCATTGTGTCTCTCTTATGCTATCCACATTTCATGGGAGCCCACAAGATGTTCCACACATCAGGTCCTGTGAGGCAGAGCTGTGTAGATCTTGGGATCCTGCCATGCCTCTTTCCCAGACAGTCTAAGCTACAACTGTCTCCTATCTCAGAACCACATGTCAAGGAGCACCTGGGATTGCCAGAGCTGAAAGAGGAAAAGGAGAATCCTTCCTTAGTGCCTTCAAAGAGAGAAAAATCCTGCCAATACCTTGATTTTGGACTATGAGCCTCAAGAACCAAGAGAGAGTAAATTCCTGTTGCATTAAGCCATGGTTTATGATACTTTTCTACAACAGACTGAGGAGATGAGTACAATATTGCAGCAAGGCTCTAATGTTATACTGTTATATTCCTTATATTGTAGGTGAGCAGACCAGCAGATCCTTAGAGATCCAGCATGGAAAAGGTGCAATCAGGTAAACTAACTTTTTGGAGGGTCACCCAATTCAGTATGAGGCAGGTTCTATCTCATTATGTGTGTATGTCTCCCATTCTGGATGCTTTCTGCGAGGAAATGCAAAAACGAAGTTGGAAATATAAGCACAAGAGAGATTTACAGCCAGAAATTTGGTTAACTCTAGAATTTTAAGACCTTGACAAGCCAGGGAGATAACTCAGTGGCATAAGCGCCTACCTGGCAAGCACAAGATCCTGAGTTCAATCTCTGGTACAAAAGAGAAAAAAACCTTGACAATTATGTGAAGAAGAGTGGTTTTTAAGTAACTGTATGGAAGAATGCAATTCCAGCAGTGGCAGGGAAAATTTGGAATGTCCCTTCATCATTCCAAAGAACATGAATCTGGGAAGCCAGGAGCAGGAATAGTGTGAGATGTTTCCTTGCGATTCAGAATGTTCACTAGGGAAGATGCTCCCTCAGAGTTTAGAGAGGGGTGGGTTGGATCCAAGGAGGAGAACCTTCGGCATAGCTTGAAAGTCACCTCAGGGATAATGTAGTCATTAACCTATGGGTCAGTGTACTAAGACCTGCCCCATTTGAGGAGTGCTGAGTAATGCCCCAGAAGGGGATAAAACAAGTTATGCTGTGACTGTACAGCTTTAAGGTTTTTTTTTTTGTGGCCTGAGGTTGCCTTCAGTGCAGGTCTGGTTTGGCTTGAGTATCTGGGTTTTGAACCACAGCACCCTGACGCTGACTGCTTTGTTTAAGTAGGTACTTAAACAACTGAGCTGTACAGCTTTAAGACATGAGACAAACTATGTGTGATAACAGATTTCCATGGAGAAAAGAAAAATAAACTCTGAGAAAGTCATGCACACTCGAAGACCTTGAAAATGACCCAGAATCCTGTCAATCGTTCTTGTCAGTCTTACCTAAAAATCCAAGGAGAAGCCAGGCTTTGGTTCACATTTTTTAAATTCCAAAAGCCTGATTTATCTGTGTGTGTGTGTGTGTGTGTGTGTGTGTGTGTGCACACGTGCTGTGCCTTTTTCTTTCCTGTGTCCTGCCAACACTTTTCTGTTTATGCCACATTTTGTCAGCACAGACCCGCCCCAAGCATATCTTGCAGTGATCTTTAACGAATGCCTCTTTTACTGTGGGATGTGTGCTTACCACTTCATTGTTTGTCACACACAAGAGCCTGGAATCTAGGAGATCTACCATGTTATGGCAGAAAGACCCAGAATAGCCAACACTGTATTGAAGAAGAAATAAGTCAGAGGCTTGGCATTACATGGGTTCAAGATCTAGATATAAATACTGAATCTGCTAGAAAAATAAAATAGTTAAGACTCTTGAAGATATAGGAAGAAACAAGGAGTTTTTGAGAAGAACTCCAGTGATACAAGAAGTAACCCCAGCAATCAACAAATGGGATGACATCAAACTGAAAAGTTCATACACAGCAAGGAAACAACCAAGAGAGTGAAGGACACAAACTACAGGATGGGCAAACTACTTGCCAGCTACTCCTTAGACAGAAAATTAATATCTAGACTATAATACAGTACACAAAAATTTCAGACTCTCCCAAATAAAAGACCCAATAAAAAATAGGCACTTGAAATAAAGATAATTCTCAAAGGAAGAAAGTATTTATTAAGCATCACACACATATTAATAAATTTTGAAAGACTTACTGTAAATTTGTGATTACCAAGATTGTGTAATGCTGATTAAGAATGGGCAAATAGAACAATAGAACTAAATAGAGAAATCAGAAATGGAGCTACAAAATGTGCTCAAATGATCTTTGACATTGGTGAAAATACAAAGGCAATTCAATGGAGCAAAGAGTGTTCTTACAACTGGTGCTAGAACAATTGTACATCTATGTGCAACAGCAAAACAGAAGGGAAAATAGACTTTATGCAAACTTAACATTTCATTGCACATAAAACTGATACAAAATAAAACAATTACATGAAATTTATCAGCTTTCACAAAAAATAATTCAAGATGAATTACAGACTTAAGCATACAAATCAAAGCTCTAAAATTCTTTTTTTTTTCTGGAACCAGGGATTGAACTCAGGCCCTTGCACTTGCCAGGGAAGCGCTTATTCACTGAGCCATCTCCCCGGTCCTCTAAAATTCTTTAGGAGATAAAATAAAAAAATATAAATGACTTTGGTTTTGGCGATAACTTTTTAGCTGTAACATTTGAAACATGACCTACAGATAAAAAAATTTAAAATTGGATTTCATTCAAATGGAAGATAAAAGCTTGTGCTTGGTTGAATACACTGTTGAGCAAACAAAAATACAGGCAACAGACTGAGAGTAAAATCTTAGCAAAACACGTATCTGATGTGGGACTAGCATCCAAACTATACAAAAATAAAGCCTCTTAAATCTCAATAATGAGAAAAATTTAAAAATGAGCCAAAGATCTGGACACATATTTCAGCAAAGAATAT
>NW_004524825.1:2763842-2774234 GCF_000260255.1 Octodon degus
AGAAACAAATAGCAATGAGACAGTTTCATAACCAATTAGTAGGACAGTTTCAATAATTAGTACATTGCATATTGTTGTCTTTATAGTGGTTATTCATAGTACATAAGAGATCACATTCCACTTTCCTACCTTCTTATTCATCCCTTGTTCAGAAAAGACATTTTTAATAAGCTACAAAGAAATATATACCACTGCAAAATAAAATACATCACACAAAAATAAGGTGAATGAAGCCCAAAGAAAAATCAAATGAGAAAGGTGTAATGTGGATCCTGCAGTAGGTTTAGAACCTCAATGATATTGTAGAAGTCTAGCTTCATGGAATAACAGCTTTGACCTCAATGATTGCCTTAGAATTTAGGACCAAAATGTGAGTGTATCTGGGGAGGCCACAGCTGCTATCTGTTTTGTTTTTGGTGGAACCGGGGATTGAACTCAGGCCGTTGCGCTTGCCAGCGAAGTGCTTATTCCACTGAGCCATCTCCCCAGCCCAACACAGCTGCTATCTGAACATGAGTATTGGTGATCTAGCCTGTTGGAATCTGTATTCAATATCTATGGATACATGTGGACTGTCATATACCTGCCAGAACTCAACCCCTTCTCTCCTAGCCAGCTGTCTAGCTATCTCTCACATACCAATTCTGTTGGGCAGGTGGCAATAAGGCATATGGAGACAGAAGGTCAGTACCTGTTGCCCATGGGGCACATGGACTTTCATTACATCTATACAAATATCAGTGTCTGCAGGCCTATTTGGATATATCCTTCATCTGGGTGCTCATGAACCTTAACTTTGTCCCGATATTAGTGTACAACTTGCTCTTGGCTCTGCAGTCTGTATACAGTTACCAGTCTGTATAAATTCTAGGCCTAGCCCTGAGGGCCAAATATAGGCCCTTGCTCAGGTAGGGCTTTGTGATCCCCGTGTTACAGATTGTGTCTAGATGCTCTCCAAAAGCCTCATGCAGGGCCGGCCAAATAGCTCAGAGGATTAAAGTGCCTGCTTAGGCAGATGCAGCAGCTGGCGTTCGATCCCTGGCATGCTGTGCTGGCTCTGCCCCTGGGGCACACTGAGAGGGTGATTGAGAGTAGGCATGATAGTGTACACCTGTAATCCCAGCTCTTTGGGAGGCTGAACATAGGCGGATCACTACGAGTCCGATCTAGGTAGTGATACCCTGTAGACCCTGTAGATCCTTACTAAAAATATAAAAAAAATCCAAAAGCCTCATGCTGTCATAGGTTGGGCTTTTTCAGAGGTAGCTGGATCTAGAATATGAGGCTGGTATTGATTTATGGTGCAGTGCTAGGATCAGGGCTTTAGGGTTAAGGGTATAAGTCCCCACCCTAAGTAGCATGGATAAAATAAAAGTGACAAATAGAGCTATAGTCTACCCTTGTTGCTTTGCCACCTTCTGGCTGCCATGAAATGTTTCTCTTCTGTCATGCCATCTGCTGTGCCACCCTGCCTTCAAGCCAGCTGATTATAGATTGAAATCACTACAAACAATGGACTAAAATAAACCTTTCCTCATGTAGCTTTCAGTGTCAGACATTTGGTCTCAATAATGGAAAAGTAAGTAAGAGAGAATTCAGCACCAGAGAAGTGGGGTCATTGCTGTGATAGTATCTGGCCATGTGGTTTACCAGCCTTTGGAGCTGGCTTGTGGGAAGAGAAATAGTTAGGAATGGTTTGGAGATGCAAGCTGAAAATGTAGAGGTGGAACATCTGAAGCTGTACTAGATGGGAGATTCTGGTCAAAGCTAGAAGACCAGAATGCCAGCAGAAATGATGCCAGGAAAGACCAGGCCCAGGTAGTTTTTGCCAGGAAGGGCTGCAGTGGCTGTTGGACTTCACACAATGTGTGTTATGACTTGGCAGAAGATTGTCTGTATTTTGCTTATGTCCAGAGACTTTGCCTGAGACTAAGATTAAGGGTAGTAGACCAATTAATTTTGTTGTTTGTATTGTTCTGGGAATTGAACGCAGGACCTTGCACTTGGAAGGCAGGTGCTATACCACTGGCCTATTGCACAGACTAATTGTGCAGAAGAAATTTCAGCACTGTCAAATATTGAGGCCATGGCTTGGCTACTGTTGGGGGCTTTTAGCCAGATTTATGTTGAGAATCAAGGGCAAAGAGCTCAGAAGAATGATTTAAAATATGAGTTTGGCCAGAAAGGAAGCTCCAATAAAGTTGTGGACTGCAAAGATAGAGAAGAGGTGATTTTGCTTGCTGAGAAGGAATAGGAGAATAGAAAAGGTGCTACAAGAAGCAGCAAGATTATACATTTTGCAGCTGCAAAATGGCAAAATGAAAGATTTTGCTTTAAGAAGAGAGGCCCAGTGCACCATGTTGCAGAATGGTGGCAGCCTAGGCAAATTGTTTCTCAGGATTGGATTCATAGACACTGGACCCCTACAACCAAAAGAACCAAGAGAGAACGAAGCTTGGCTACTGCTCTACCTAGCAGCAGACCTTGGTATCATCCATGTCATGCTGATTTTAGGTGCATGCAAAATGCCTGAGTTGTGAAGTCAGGAAGGCCTGGGAGGCCTAGCAGTGTGCCCCTGATAGGTAGTATATAAAATTGTGAGTGTGAAGCGAAAAGGGCAGTGGAGACTACAGAAGGCTACAGAAGCCAGGAGCACGAATTGTCTAAGGAAAGCTGCAAGGAGTAAGCAAAGCCAGCTAAAGAAAGAAACCATGGGAGCTGCAACCATCAGATGTCCCATATGGGCAGAGCCTCTCATACCCTTCTGAATTACAGCTTGCTGCAGATTGCTGGGGATGCTAAAAGTTGAACTGTGGGATTCAGTGTTTACCCTGCTGGGTTCTGGCTTTGCTTTATTCCTATTTCTTGCTATCTCATTTCTTGTAACTTTTGGAATGGAAATGTCTTTCTTGTGCCATTAAATGTTGGAAGCATTTTTTTTGAATGTTGCAAGTATTTAACTTTCTTTCCATTGATGCAGGGGCTTGCAGCTAAGAATTTGTTGTAAATCTCAGGGAAGACTTTTGACTTAGACTTTTTTCTTTTCGGAACTGGGGATTGAACTCAGGCCCTTATGCTTCCAGGCAAGCACTTATTCTACTGAGCTATCTCCCTGGCCCCTAGGACTTAGACTTTTGAACAGTACTGAAACTTTTGGATTTTGGCAACTCTTGGAGATGGACTAAATGCTTTTTGGCATAAAGGGACATGCATGAATTTTGGGGGGACCAGGGGTAGAAAGTTGTGGCTTTTGTTTAGATGGCCCCAAAAGCCTCATGTAGTCTTAGGTGTTTTTTTTTTCAGAGGCAGCTGGAACTAGAATCTGTGACACTGGGATCAATTCATTGTGCAGTGCTAGAATCAAGGGCACGAGGGTTATGGGCGTGAGTGTTATTCATCATACATAGCTTGGGTAGGATGTAAGGAATAGAGATAAGGTTGACTGTTGCTTGTATTGCTGCTGTCTGCCCACCATGAAATGTTTCTCTTCTGTGATGCCTATCTGCCATGCTATCTTGCCTAGGAGCCAGGCAACTATCGATTGAAACATCTATAAACTGTGAGCACACATTTCCTCCCTTAATTTTAGGTGTCAGATATTTTATCTCAGCAACACAAAAGTAAATAAGACATTCTGCTGGGTACTAAAGCCACAAAATAATGCTGGCAAGAGCCAGAAATGACATTAATCCATTGTGAAGGAATTCGTATTATAGAATAGGGCTTTAGTCCTGGCCAATAAGATGGCGGTGGTCTTGTCATGAAAGAGGACCATGGCTGAGAGACCTCACAACATCGTCTCAAAGGTTAGGCTTAAAATATACAGAAGACCTTGCTATCTTCCACAGTTGGGCATTGGTGAGTCTCCAATGTAATTTTCCCTTCCAAAATCACATTATCTTGGTCCTTGGGTGACTTATGTTGGGCTCCCTGTGAAAGAAGCTGGATGATGGTGTAGAGGGAATTGGGTGCTGCAAGTATCCCTGGGAAAGGTTGTGGTGGGCACATCCTGGATGCTATAGCTCTGCCATCCTTAGCCTCCCCAGGTGAGGAGTCTCCATGCCTAGCAACTCGTCCAAGAACTGTCATGCAGTGTCCTCATTTGTACCAGTGTCTTTAGTGTCATCATAGAGTGTTATTCAGGGATGCTCTTGTCACTCTAGGGCTCCAGTGCACCTTCAGCCCCATATTTTCTCACCATCTCTCTCGCTGCCAGTGCAGGGGAATGTATGGAGATCTTCTAGGGGCTCCTTTTCCTGCCTTTCCTGGGCCTGGTGATTCTCCGCTTAGCTATCTGAGTACCTTAAAGCCATCTCTTTACCTGCTCCTTTCCAAATCCTAAATTGAATCTGAGTGTCTCTTGATTACTTTTCTACTGCTAAGACAAAATTCATGACACCCAAAGTTAAAAGAGGAAAGGGTTATTTAGAGATTTTAGTCTGTGAGCACCTGGCCCCAAGGCAGGGTGGCAAGGTGGACAGGCATCACAGAGGAGAAGCAGTTCGTGGTGAGCAGAAGGTAGCAAAAGAAGCAAGCAAGCAAGGGGCTTTGGCAGATTTCCTCTGCCCCTTTTATACTATGGGCTACTTGGATTAGAGTGGTGCCAAACTAATCAGTGGGCTGATTTAGTAATCACATATTCTTAATCCTAGCACGCTGGAGTCTAGCATTGCACTATGAATCAGTCACACACTCAGGATTCAGCCACTTCTGAAAAAGCTCCATCTATGACTGCATGTGGCTTTCAGGGGACATCTAAAAACAGATCATAACAGGGGCTGTTGTAGAGATCAGGTAGTGTTCTAGTGCCCACCACCTGATACAACTATCCATTGCTAGCAGGGGACAAGCACACGCATGAGTAACACTCTAGAATGAAAATTAAGGACACTGGTGCAAACAGGAACACTGCATGACAGTTTTTGGAAGGAGTTTCTAGGTATGGAGAGTGCTCACTTGGGGAGGTGCCCCAACACTTGCTACAACCTTTATTCTGCTCAAACATCCTGTCTTGACACACCATTGTTCTGGCTGGCTCTGTGGGTGGCTGACAGGACACCCCAACTCCACCTCTATGGATTAGCCTCAGAAAGGAGAACCCCATAGTCACACAGATAAAGTGTTAAGCTCATAAAAGACTAGGCATTATATGGGGAGCATTGAGTAACATCTTATACTCAGAGCTATATGTCACTCATCCATATAAGGAGTATTATTCACCAAGCATTAGGAGCCTCACTAAATTCTCCTGCCAATTCTGCCTGAACCAGAGCTTCTTCAGTAAGAGCTTCTTACCAGGGATCTTCAGGTAGTGAAGTCTATATGTTAGCATCAGCATCAGGTTCCTTCTCGGTCTAAGCTGGTAGTAGAAGGGAGATTAAAAGCCCAGTGCTCCAAACTGGAAAGGCAGAGGCCAGGTCTGAGAGAGGGCTGAGCAATGTGGGGGTAGCAACAAGAGGTCGAAACCTCCAATTGTCAAACGGATTTGGGATTTTAGCCACTACCTGCTATTGAAACTGGGGAGAACATCGCAATTCTTCATGGGAGATGGGTGTGCCCCAGGAACCTGAAGGGTGATGAGAAGTTGTGGTTCAGACAGAATTGACAGGGGATTATATAGTTTTAAAAGTCTTTTTGGGGTCTTCTAAATTCTTTTTTTTAAAAAATCTTTTATTTATTTGGTATAACTCTCGCTATGCAGCTTGAACTCATAGTGGTCCTCCTATCTCAGCACAGGGATTATAGGTGTGCATCACCACACCTGGTTTTGGGTCCGGCACAGCGTGTCCAAGGTTCCAGGGCTGGCAGGCATGTGGTACCAGGGATAGAACCTGGGTCCTTACACTTTGACAGGCAGGTGCTTAGACTGCCAAGCTATCTCTCTAACCTATATGTTTAATTTGCATTTTCATATGATCCTAGAAATTTTTAAATTTCTTTTCTAATTCCTCAATGGTTGTTCAAAAGGGAATCGTTCAATATCTATGTTTTTTTGGCATAGCTTTTGTGGTTTTTTTTCTTGTTATAGATTTCAAGTTTCATTCCATTATATAAGCTACAAGAAATTATTTGAATTTTTTATTTGTCAAGGCTTTCTTAATGGCCTGATATATGATGTACTTTGTATAATACTGCATATGCTATTAATAATGTGTATTCTGTGGTTGTTGAATGGGATGTTTTGTGGTTGTGTTAAATTCATTTAATTTGTGATGTAGTTTAACTCTGGTATTTGTCTGTTGATTTGGTCTAGATGACTTATCTATTGTTGAGGGTAAAGTATTGAAGCACATATTATTGTATTGGAACCCATGTGTCCCTTTGTATTGTGTAGCATTTGTTTTATGGAAGTTGGTGAATACAAACACACATATAGATAGATAGATCGATAGATAGATAGATGGATAGATGGATATGGATAAAGATAATTGTTATATCTTCTTAGAGTATTGTCTTCTTTAGCAGTATGTATTTCTTTGAATCAACTAAACTGAATAATTCTTTCTGGATGTCTCTTTGGTCAGATATAAGTAGAGTTACTCCTGTTTGCGTTTGTGTTCTTTGTGCTCAAAATTTGTTTACTGACCTTTTACTTTTTGTCTGTGTATGTATTTGCTAGTAAGGCATGTTTCTTACAAGCAGCAATGAATTGGGCCTTGCTTTTTAATTCAATTTGCCAGTGCCTTTTAAGTTTAGAATTAAGACCATTTTTACATCTGGAAATATTATACAAAAGAATGTATTAATTACTGTTTTTTTTTTGTTCTTACAGTGTTTGATTCTTTTTCAACCCTCAATAGCATATCTATTCTTTCTCTTCTGTATGTAGGATTTTTAGAATATCTTCTGCGATGCTAGCTGAGAGGTAACAATTTTCTTAGTTTACGCTTACCATTGAAGGTCTTTATTTCTCCTTCAACTTTGAAGGTTAGCTTTGCTGAATATAGTTATCTGAGTCTTAGTTATTTCCTTTCACAAGTTTAACCACATCATTCATGCCCTCCAGTCCCTTAGTATTTGTACAGAGAAGTCTGGAGCTGTTATACTGACTTTCTCTCTGTAAGTGACTTGGTGTTTCTCCTTTTAGCTGTCTATATTCTTTTCCTGTTCTGTATTCTTGCCATGTAAACTATGATATAGCATGGGAAGAGGCTTTTCTTGTTTTGCCCTTTTTGGGTTCTAAGTTCTTCCTATACCTGGATATCTATACCTTTCCCAAGATTTGAGGAATTTTCTGTTATTACTTCTTTACATAGAATTTCTCTATGATTATTCTGTACCTTGGTGTCCTCTACTACACCAAAACTCACTAAATTCTTTCACCACATGTCAAAGTTCTTGAATTTTTAATTCATATTTTATTAATTTTTAAAATAATGTATGAATTACTCATTTCTCAACCTTATCTTTAGGCCCTGAAATACTGTCTTCTGCATCGTTATAAGTTTCAGTGAAGGTTTCCACTCTTCTAATTTGACTTAAGTGCTTTTCATTTCCAAATCTTGTTTCTTCTTCAGAATCTCTATTTCCTTGTGGAATTGGTCCTACGTATCCTATATTGTCTTCTTTAATTAATTTAGCTTCTTATTTGTATCCTCTTTTAAGTCATTAATCATTTTATAAATCATTCATTTGAATTTTTTGGCATTTCATCTGCTTCACTATCACTGTATTCAATTACTTTAAAATTCTGAAAATTTGGAAGAGTTATGTTGCCTTGTTTTTCATATATCTTGTGCTTTTGCACTGAGATTTCTTTTTCATCTGTTGAAATAGATATCTCTTCTAAATTTACTTGAGGATTTTAATGTCCACATTTCTTCTGAGGTTTTAATCTTCAGAACCAACCAGAGAGGAGAAAATGAACCAGAACAATGTTCCTGACAAAAGTTAAACAAGATGTTGACATATAACAAAGAAAAATAATAAAAATAACTACTATGGCATCATTACAATTGAAAAGTCAGGCATGGTAGCGCACTCCTGTAATACCAGCACTCCAGAGGCTGAGACAGGAGGATCTCTATAAGTTTGAGACCAGCCTGGGCTACAAAGTGAGCTCAAGGCCAGCCTGAGCTGTATAATGAGACCCTGTCTCCAAAGGATAAAAAAAAGGAAGTAAAGAAAGGTATAAAAAAGAGAAAGGATTTCAACATTAATAATATAGACTCAAAGACAAAGCAGATATTGACATTCATTTAAAAAAACAGTAACAACTATACCTTCTCATTAAAAATAAAGAAATCAGAAATGAAAAATATTGAGTAAACTGATTAACCTGAAAATTAATAAAATATGACAAGAGATCATTCTTTTAATGAAAGTTAACATGATAGTAATAAAATGGGGGGTAGGGAAAGGGAAAAACAAGTAAAATTTAAAAGAGAAGGAAAAGAAAGATGAGAAGAGTAAGACAAAAATCTAATTAAAAATAAAAATTAAATAAAATTAGGTAAAAGTAATTTTAAAAAAGCAAAGAAGAGTAACAGGTGAAAAAGAAAATAAAGAACAAAGAAGCAAAAAAGAAAATTTCCCCAAGACAAGGATGAAGAAAAGTAAGTCCCAAACCTTCTTTCAAGTTGAGGTGTTAGGGTGGATAGTTTCTTTTCAGGCTGTCTAGTATTGGGACCTCCTAGATGTGTGCGAGGAATAATGAGTCCTAACTGTGGCCCATTTGTTGCTATGCGAGTACTGAATCCTGCCTCATCTTTCCTTCTGGGTGGGGTTGTTCAATGGTAGTTTGTTGGCTCCAGCGCTTAATTCACTGCAGAGGCTTTTTACGTTGTTTGTGCCCTCTGCACATCCCAAGCTACTGTTGTCCTCAATTAGATTTGCAGCCTATGGGCCCTTCAGGTATCTGACTTGCTCCAGAGAACCTTCTGTGCCTACACTCAAGATAAGAAGAAAGTCTAAACAGAGGCAACTCTGATCATTTTTTGGATGGAGAAAGCAATCGAACCACTGAGTTTTGTGCTGGAAGTAGGCAATCAAAAAGGCCTTGCCCTTCGTTGGATTCAGTCCTGGCATGAAGTCACTTTCAGAGTAGATCTCCACACTGTACTAGCAGTTTGCAGTAACTGTGGGCTTTTGCTTTTCATTGTTTATGCTCAGGGCTGCCAAGCTCTCTCTGGGCTTATATTATGCTTATGCTATCAGCTTCTCCTCTGCATCCTGGGAACTGAAGTCAGCATTCCAGACGGCTTCATTATTTTCTCTGTATTGTCTTCTATTTCTTCACGATTTTTAACATTCTTCTCAACTCTTTCTTGGCTCTCAGAGCTCTTTGCTCTTTCTTCACCAAATGTTTTCCAGGTGTTTCGATTCCAGGTCTCAGACAAGCTTTAATTTACTGCCAGCTTCTACTCAACCACTTTATTTTTTTCCATAATTTTATTGAGGAACAAATAGCAATGAGATAGTTTCAAACCAAATTGGTAGGACAGTTTCAATAATTAACACATTGCATACATTCTTCATAGTGGTTATTTTTAAAAATTTTTATTTTCTGTCTAACTGGTTATCAAAAAATTTTATGCAAATACACATCAAACAATGATATCCACTTTTGGCTTATTTAATAAAGATTTAAAGACTATAATAGTAGTACTGAGAGTGAACAATACTAGGTGGGAATATAAATTGGCATAACCTAATAAATTTCACATAATGTTATGTATTAAAAAATTTGAAATTATTGCTTTTGATCCTGAATGTTTGAAGGCATGTACTTTGTGGTGTTCAGGGTCAAATTCAGATCTTGCGTAATCGAGGCAAGGTGCTATGGCACTGTTACATCCCTACTCTATCTTTAATCCTCTTAATTCCACTTCTTAGGATCCAGTTTAGGTAAAAATCTTAAGTCAGATATAGTAGGAATTTGTACACAAAAATATTGAATAATTAGTTTTGAAAAAACAGTGGAACCTGTTTAAGTTAATTAGGGCATATTTATAATTTCATTAAAAATTAGGGTTTTTTCCCATAATTTTATTGATAAACAAATAGCAATGAGACAGTTACAAATTAAATTGGTATGACAGTTTCAATAATTAACACATTGCATATATTTTTCCTAGTGGTTAATTGCTGTACAAGATGCAGACATGATATCCCATTTACAAACACCATTAGAACAAATCACTGTATTCATTAAGAGAATGTAACTATATATCTATCCTAACCACTTTGAATACACAGATACAAAGTGGACATTCATCTGCATACCCTTTTCTTTGTTAAGTTCCGTTACTTGAATATTATAGGTGTGTAAACTCAGCAAAATATTCTAAAAGAGTCCAGTAACCCCTAATAGTATTAGGTCTTCCGCTTGACTGGCAATGTCAGAAATTGTTGACCTGACTCCCCTACAGCTCAACATAACAGCATGGCTTT
>NW_004524825.1:2774334-2778455 GCF_000260255.1 Octodon degus
TGCTTGAATTTTCATGGAATTGTAGATATTGTTGAATTTCTTGTTTAATTTTGTCTGTGACCCTTTGGTTGCTGAGTAGGGTGTCATTTAATTTCCATGTATTTAAGGTTTTTTTCCGGTTTCTTTTGTCATTTCTTTCCAGTTTCATGGCACTGTGGTCAGATAACATGCATGGGATAATTTCTGTTTTCTTGCATATACTTAAGCATGACCTATGGACCTGTATGTGGTGTATTTTAGAAAATGACTGATATGCAGCTGGAAAAATGTGTATTCAGCTGTGTTTGGGTGGACCATTCTGTATATGTCCACGAAGTCCATTTGTTTCAAGCTCTGGTTCAGTTCTGTTATTTCTTTGCTAAGTTTTTGTCTGGTTGACCAATCTTTTTGGGATAAGGGGGCATTAAGTTCTCCTGTTAAGATTTTGGTATTGGATATTAGATTTTTCATGTCCATTAAGATTTGCTTTATATAGTTGGGTGCTCCTGTGGTTGGTGCATACATAATCATGAGTGTTACCTCTTCCTTTTAAATTTTCTCCCTAACCTGTATACAGTGGCCTTCTTTTTTTTTGCTTGATCATTGTTGCTTTGAAGTTGAGACTGTCTGAGAATAAGATTGCTATCCCTGCTTTTTTCTGAGGTGCTGGGGTGTGTAGTATTGTTTTCCATTTTTTGCCTTTCAGCCTATGTATGGCTTTATGAGTTAAATGTGTTTCTTGGATACAGCATATTGTTGCATTTTGTTTCTTAATCCATTGTGCCAGTCTATTTCTCTTAATTGTTGAGTTGAGTCCATTTACATTGATAGTTAGAATTGAGATACATTGACTTACGATTGACATGTTATTTACCTGTTGTTGTTTACTCTTTTTTCTCCTGTTTTTAACCGTTTGCCCTATTTAGTTGGTTGCATCTGATCTCATTCGTGGAGTTCTGATCATTTTGGTCCCTCTCTAGACCATCTTTCAGGAGCCTGTGTAGGGTTGGTTTTGTCATCATGAAATTCTTTAGTTATTCTTTGTCAGGGAAGTATTTCACTTCTTCATCCAACTTGAAAGAGAGTTTTGCAGGGCATAGTAGTCTGGGCTGGGATTTGTTTTCATAGAGGACTTGAAGTACTCTGCTCCATGGTCTTCTTGCCTTCATGGTTTGTGAAGAGAAGTCGGCCGTAATTCTGATGGATTTTCCTTTGTATGTTATCTGCTTCTTTTCTCTAGCAGCTTTCAGTATATTATTCTTGTGCTGAATTTCTGGGATCTTGACTATTATATGTCTTGTTGTGTTTTTAATTGGGTTGAGGTTACTTGGCATTCTGCATGCTTCGGTTACCTGAATATCAGATTGTTTCCTCATATTTGGGAAGTTTTCTGCTATTACTTCTGCCCATATTTTTTTAATGTCATTTGTATTGACTCCTTCTTTCTCATTGATGCCTATTAGTCTCATGTTGTTCACCTTTGCATCATCTTGCAGGTGATGGATTTTTTTTCTTTCATCCTAGTTGTTTTTAAAAGATCCTTTCTTACCTTTTCACTAGCTGCACCAGTGTCTTCAAGATCTGAAACTCTGTCTTCACATTCACTTAAACGGTTTTGCAAGCTTGTGATTGAGATTTTAAATTTCTCTGTATCTCTTTGACTCTGCTTTATGTGATCTATTTCTTTCCTGTATTGCTCATGCAAGGAATCCATCATTTTTCTAATCTCCTCTTTTTTTAAATCAATTTCTTCTTTAGAAGCAGTTATTGAATCTTTTACTGCAGTGTTTTTTAAGGTTGGGTTTCTTCCCTATGTTTCTGTAGTGGATTCTTTTCTTCAGATTCTGTGAGTTCAGAGAATTCTTTTATTTCAGAAAAGAATTTCGCTCTGAGTTTCTCTTTAACTTTCTGCTATTGCTTTTTTTTTACTATCGATGTTATTAGTTCATACATTTGAGCTGAGCTGGTGTCCTCTGCACTTGTTCTGGGTGGGCATTGGGTTTCCTCCATATATTTCTGCATTTGATTCTTTACTGCAGATGTTCTTAATTCAGGGATTTATTTTTTCATTTCCAATCTGATTTTCTCTATACCTTTCTGTAGTTGTTTATTTCAGAAGCCATTGATTCATTGATTTCAGCTGTGTGATTAGCACTTTGTTCTGCGTTATTGTCCTCTGCTCTTGTTATGGGTGGGCTTGAGGTCTGAGATTGCATTTTGTTCCTTCTCTTCAGTTTGTGTAGCACTGTCTTCTGACCTATGTTGCAGAGCTTTGGTGCAGTTATAACCTTAGCACCTACTGAAGTTTAGGTACAAATCTCCAAAGGTTGGATTTATCCAGTTGTGTCTGGCTTTGGTCTCACTGCTGTGCTCAGCTTCTTCCTGCTGCCACCCTTGGGAGTGAACCTGTTGTGCTCCTCTGGCAAGATGTTCTGCTCCTGGACTAGGTTGGTGGTTCTGTGCCCTACTCTCTCTGCATGGATTGCAACTGCAGGGTTTCACCTCAAGCCTGTATGCCAGCCCTTAGCTGAGTCTGGATGGGACAAGGTGGAGTAGGGAAGAGGGGAAGATGTCCCACACACTCACAGGGCCTGAACTAGGGCTGGGTCTGGGGGTCCCAAGAACACGGCAGAAATTCTCAGTGAGTGGGCAGGGTGGGGTGGGGTGCTGCGGAGTGGTGGTGGTGGGGCTCCCAAGGGGGTAGAAGACAGTCTCAACCATCCTTCACCTGGGCTTGAATTGGCAGGTCCTGCCCGCACAGAGTAGCAGGAAGCTCTCCCACATACTCACGGGGCCTGGACTAGGACTGGATCTCTTCCATCTTATTTTAAATTTCAGTGGGGATTTTATTTTATTTTAATTTTCCTGTGGGATTTTAGCCTTGTGCCTGAACCACTTCTGAGACATAGGTTTGATTGGTTATGTCTGTGAAGTTAAGTGCTTGGTGTCTGAATCTTGTGACCCTGTGGCTACAGTCTTGTAAAATAGGTGTATCAGTAAGTAGACAGTCAGTACAAAGGCTATCCCAGACTGGCGTCAAGTGAGGAATATCATCATCTGTAGGAATAAGCTGATCATTTTAAGGGCTAGCTCTGTAAATTTGCACAGTACTAACCGAGTTACTTGTCTGTAAGTCAAAGATGAAAGAGATGATGGGGAAGCAGAGGTAAAAGAGAACACACTTGGATTTCTTCGTTGCCTCTTTCATAATGATTTTTTTTTTTGTATTTTAGAGAAGGGTCTACAGGGTGTTCAAGGTCTCACTACTAGATCAGACTTGCAGTGATTCTCCTGTTTAATGCCTCCCAAGAGCTGGTATTAAAGGCATGTGCCACTATGCCCAGTCTCAATCGCCATCTCAGCACACCCTGGGGGTGGGGCCGCAGAGCAGGCCCAGGGATTGAACCCCTGGCCATAGCGCATGCTTGCAGGCACTTTAATCTGGTGGGCTATTTGGCCAGCCCTTCCATAATGAATTTTGATTTTAACGTCTTTTTGATAGCTGAATGCTGGAAAAAAAGGCTATGATTCAAACTCCAAAGCAGTACTATGGTCTTTCTCTGTTTATATGTACAGTATTTAGGATGAGGAGTGTGGGATGGAGTTAAGTGATCCTTGAACTTGATGAAAAGTTGACATTTTTTGGAATCAACCATGATACAGTCAATTACAAGGTTCTAATTAATGGTTCAGTGTCTAAATCCTAGAGCCCCAAAACATATTTTCATTGTGGTGATGGGAAAGAACATGAAGAAAACATAGATATGTGGAGATTGTCTCAATAGATTCATGAAAGCATTCTGACAGAATGTCCCTTAATTTCATGTTGCCTTGGACTTCTTGCTAGGTAATCAGTGGTTTGCAGGACTGAAAATCAAACGAGATTTGTTAAATATTTATTATAAACAAAGCTGAGGGGAAATCTTCCCTCATGTACCCGGCTATGGTTTGATGGGACTTCAGTGTTGGAAGTTTAACCCACAATGCAACAATGTTGAGGAGTGGAAACTTTTGAATTGATTTAATCATGAGGGTTCTGTACTCATGAATGGTTTACTGTTGCTGTTGGAGGAGTGAGTTTGCTATAAAAGTGAGTTCAGCTCTCTCTCTCTCTCTCTCTCTCTCTCTCTCTCTCTCTCTCT
>NW_004524825.1:2778555-2782808 GCF_000260255.1 Octodon degus
TGACCTTGGAATTCCCAACCAGCCAAACTGTGAGAAATAAATTTATGTCATTATAATTACAAATTACTTGCTCTCTAGAAGTTTGTAATCAAATCACAGACTGGACTAAGATGTAACCTATGAAATTTTACTACTTAGAAATAAAATACTAGGATGTTTCTGGAGTTCTGAGGTTTTTAGCCATTAATGATAAAGTGGAGGTGTAACAAAAGTAAAATGTTAATCTTAGCAATTTTCTGTGAGTGCCACAACAAATTAATGTGATGTGAAAGTTTCATTCTTTCATTGTTCAGGAGAGTGTAAGTAAGGAAGCAACATGCTTAGTAGGGTCATGCTCCATCTGAAGGCTATGGGAAATAATTCTTTTTTACTTTTTCCTGGCTTTTTTGTTTGTCAGAAGTCTTTGGCATTCCTTTCCTTGAAGTTGTGTCATTCCATTGTCTACCTCCAACTTTACAATGTCATTTTTTCTCTGTCTCTGTGTTCAAATTTCCCTTTTCTGATGGAAAATTTTGGTTTAAGCAGTCTTTTGGTTTAAGGTTAACTCTAACACAATATGATCTCATTTTTAACCTGACTACATCTGCAAATGACTTATTTCCAAGAAAATTTCACAGCTTCTAGGTGTACATGAATTTTGAGGGGCCACTGTTCAACACAGCACAACTACATCATGTCAGTTTCCATAAAATGAAGATTTACATGCTGTTCAAATTAAGAACCATAAGAGAGTAAGGAAAGAGGGATTAGGTAGAGAGAAGTCCCATGGAAACTCTACATTTAAGATAGCCACACAGAAATATCTCAAATTTAGACAAAGAGCCTATGCCTTTGTACTTCATCTGCTAGCCCCTTGGCTGGTCTTTGCAAGTGCTCTGCCATCAGGAGGCATTTTCCTCCACTGAAGTCAGTCCATGGAGAAGGCTTAAGCAATGAGTCATCCTAAAGCATCCGTGTTAGCAACTAAGATAATTACTTCTGACCTGAAATGGGTGTGTGAGAGACAGAAAAGTATTTCCTATAGTTGATCCATTCAGTGATTAACTCAACTTGCTTCACACAGGAAACTCATCTAGTTGGAGAACAACACCTCCATGATTAGTTTGGCTTGGTTCTTTTCCTAGTAAAGTTCAAGGGCCTCATTGCTCAAGCTGGTTCCAAAGCCACAATTGTTAGGTTTAGACTTCCTCCACTGCTGTCTGTTCTAGGGTCTGCTCAGACCAGCTAGTACTTATTCTTGTTGGTCTCTAGTACTTATTCTTCTTGGCTCACCTGGTGGAGTAATGCAAAACTTCAACTGTAAGTGTTGACAGGCCTGGATGGTGCAGAAGCTTTGCTGATCTGCAGTGTTCCATCTCACCATCAGAGAGGACAGGCAGACATCAAAAACCTATGGGCCTTGATGAGTCCTGCCTCGCCCTCACCACCATCTCAAGGGCTTTGCTGAGCTTCAGCTTGCTCCCCCCCCACACCAATTGTGGGATACTTCGTCAGCCTTAACCTGTCCCCCACTGCCACCATCACAAGACCCTTTTGGAGCTCCAGACTGAGCCCATCATCCTCAGAGCCTTGCTGAGCTGTGGCTGGCCCCCTTTCATCATGTTGGAAGCCACATAGAACTCTACACAGCAGGAGTTTTGGTGAGCGTACTCTGCCCCCATGCAGGAGCTTTATTGACTCTCATTGAGCCTCCCTCCCATCACTGCTAAGTCCAGGTGAAAATTGGGGGCTTCAAAAATGTCACAATGAAAGAGCAAAAGGCAATCTCAGAACTCCAGCCCACCCAGAACAAGTCTAGGAGACACAGAAAGAGAAGAGCTTGAAAGTCACACACCAGAAATTTCTGAAATGATAGCAACTATAAAAACCTCCATCAGGCTAAAGAAAAAATTATATAAAAAACAATTTTTCAGGTAAAGAAAGAAGTAACAACAATCACAAAAGAGTTGCTCAGCACATCTAAAGAAGATATACATAAACGATATAGGAGAATAGAAAAATGATGGAAACAGTGAACAAAGAATACAGGAAAGAATTAGAATGAATAAAACAGATTGAAATAGATATCCAGAAAATTACAAATTTCATTGAAACCTGGAAAAACCTCTTTTTTTTTCCAAATTTTATTGATAAACAGACAGCAATGAGACAGTTTCAAATCAAATCGGAAGTACAGTTTCAACAAATAATACACTGCATATATTCTTCTTAGTGGTTAATTGCTGTACATGGAAAAACCTCTTGAACAAAAAGAAAATAGACTTTCAGACCTTGAAGACAGCCTTGCAGCTAATAAACACGAAATGAAAGATCTCTCAAAAATAACAAGAAACCAGGAAATAACAATTCAGCAGCAACAAGATACAGCAAGAAAAAAATCAGTGTGCCCCTCGGTTTTGGGGTCAGCATGGCAGGCCCGGGGATTGAAACCCTGGCCCCTGCACCTGCTTGCAGGTGCTTTAATCCACTAAGCTATTTGGCTGGCCCCAAATAAACAATCTTGTACTACAACTCAAGCTCCTAGAAGAAGAACAAGTCAAGCCCAAAACCCCAAAACGGCAGGAAATTATAGAGATCAGAGCAGAAATTCATGCAATGGAGATGAAGAAACAATGCAAAGAATTAATGGATCAGAGTGTTTTTTTTGAAATCATAAGTAAAGTTGATAAACCTCTAGTCAGTCTTATCAAAAAAGAGGAGAGAAATAATTCAGGTTCACACAATAAGGAACGAAAAGGGTAAAATCACCGCAGGCCCTACAGAAATTCAGAAGATCATTAATCCTTACTTCCAATCTTTATTCTTACAATATGGAAAACACAGTAGAGATGGACAGAGTCCTAGATACATATGCATTATCAAATCTGAATCAAGAATGTGTAAAAATTCTGGATAACTGTGTATGAGGGAATGAAATAGAAAATGTAATCAAAAACCTACCAACAAAAAAAGTCTGGGTCTTGATGGATTCACAGCTGAATTCTGTAACAAGTTTACAGATGATTTAATGCCAATTCTGCTCAGACTCTTCAATGAAATTGAAAGGGAAGCAATTCTCCCAAACTCATTCCTGGAGGCAAATATTACTCTGACACCAAAACCAAAGAAAGACACAACCAAAAAAGAGAATTACAGGCCAATCACACTAAAGAACACAGACACAAAAATCCTCAATAAAATACTAGCAAACAGAATACAGCAAATCATCAAGAGGTTTATACACCTCACAACCAAGTGATATTCATTCCAGGAATGCAGGGATGGGTCAATCTAAGCAAATTCATAAATGTAATATACCACAACAACAGAGCAAAAGACAAAAATCACATCATTATCTTAATAGATGCAATAAAAGCTTTTGACAAAGTCCAAAACTCATCATGATAAAAAACCTACAGAAAATTGGAATAGATGGTCTTTACCTCAGTCTGATAACAGCCATCTATGACAAACCAATAGCCAACAACATACTAAATAAACAAAAATTGAAAAGCCTTCACATTACAATGAGAAACAAGACAAGGATGCTGCCTGTCACCACTGCTATGCAATACAATTCTCCCAAAATGGTTATACAGATTCAATGCCATCCTACTTAAAATATGATTAGCATGCCCATAGATTGAGAAAAATTATTTTCAAAATTCATCTGGAACCATAAGTGACTTAGAGTGTCAAAAGCAATCCTGGGCAACAAGGACAAGGCAGGACACATCACAATCCCTGACTTGAAATCATACTACAATGCTACTGTGACAAATCAGCATGGTATTGGCAAAAATAGACCCAAGAATCAATGGAATGGATTAGAAGATGAGACACAACTACAAACACACTCAACCACCTTATTTTTGACAAAGGGGTCAAACATATTCACTGGAACAGAAATAGCCTTTTCAACAAATATTGCTGGAAAAACAGGCTCTCCACATGCCAAAGGCTAAAAATTAGACCTACATCTATCACCATGCATTAAAGTCAAAATGTATCAAAGATTTACATATTAAAACAGAAACACTAAATTTAGTGGAGGAGAAAGTAGGTAGAAATCTTAAAGACATAGGGATAGATACGGAGTTCATGAACAAAAGTCAAACTGCACAGGAAATACTTCCAAGAATCAAAAACTGGGTGCTGGGCAGTTAGCTTAGTGGCTTAAGTGCCTACCAGGCAAGCAAAAGTTCCTGAGTTCAATCCCCAGTACCAAAAAGGAATCAACAATTGGGATCTTATGTTTTTAAAAAGTTTCTGCA
>NW_004524825.1:2782908-2783949 GCF_000260255.1 Octodon degus
AGAGAGAGAGAGAGAGAGAGAGAGAGAGAGAGAGAGAGAGAGAGAAATCACCAATAGACTAAAAATAAAGCCCACATATTGGGAAAAAATTATAGCTGACTGTTCCTCAGATAAAGGACTACTGTCTAGAACACAAAGAATTTTTAAAAATTAAGCCTCCAAAATTCAAAGACTCAATCCAAAAGTCACATCTGAGATGAATATACAGATGAAAAAATACAAATTGCAAATAAATACATAAGAAAAGTTCAGTATCATTGGTTATTTGAGAAATGTAAATTCAAATAACACTGAGATTCTGTCTTACTCCATGAAGAATGGTTATCATCAAAAAGTCAACAAATAACAAATGCTGGAGGGGCTGTGGGGAAAAAGGTACTCTTCTCCACTGTTGGTTGAAATGTAAACTGCTACCACCACTATGGGAATCATTGGAGATTCCTCAGAAATCTAGAATTGGAGGTTACATTCAACCCAGCTATTCCCCTCCTAGGTATCTTTCCACATGAAATGAAAACATTGTCCCATAGTGATACATGTATACCCATATTTGTAGCAGCATAGTTTGTCATAACTAAATCTTGGAAACAACCCTAATGCCCATCAACTGAAGAATGGAATAAAAAAGATGTGGTATTTTTGTACAATGGAGTATGATTCAGCTATACAACAAGGTAAACTGAAGGTTTTTATAGGTAAATGGATGCAATCAGAGACCATACTCATAAGTGAAATAAATTACTCACATGTGTAAATATCACATTTTCTCACTAGAGTAAGAACCTGAAAGAGTAAGTAAAATCTGAGAGGCATAAAAGATACTGTGAAAGGGGAAAAATCTTTTCAAAGAGAAGAAATAAATGGGATGAGGAAAAAGACATGAGAGGGAGTGAGGAGAGATGTACTTAAGTATGTATGCAGGATGGCTAGGATAACTGAACTGCTGCTTTCTGCTGATCTGCAGAAGGGAGCAGTTGATGCTTAAAATTTTTTTCTTGTCCTTATTAATTTCTTAGAGCTGTTTATTTATTTTTATTTATT
>NW_004524825.1:2785164-2785968 GCF_000260255.1 Octodon degus
TGGTTGTCCCAAAACAAATACTGGAGAGCTGGAAGGAGCTGGTCACATTAGCATGTCCCTGACCACAGGGCCCCTCAACACTTCATTGTCATAGCAGGCTCCTGAGACTTTGAAGCACTTATATATCATATTTTATATCATATCAATCAATGCTTACTTGAGAAACACAAAAGATATACAAATATGAAAAACAAACAAGACTGACTTACAGTGGTTGCCCACAGACACAGGGGTAGCAGGGTGCAAAAGGGCTCTTCAGGCACTGGAGATCCAAAAGATCCAGTCAAAGGCCTAGAGCTCAGAGTACAGTCCCATGTGGCCCATATCAGGAGGCCAAAGAGTGTGCAATGGAAGATTGAATGCTTTGTTCTAGAGACTAAAGAATCTGCATCAGAAGGCTGAAGTATCTGCACTGGACGGGTGTAGGGTCTATGCTGGAGGCTGCCAAGTCTGCGCTGGAAGCCAGGAGTCTAGGACCAAGGTAAAGGCAAAGACTAGAGCTGCTCAAGTGACAAGCTGCTCTAGAGTGGCTCATCTCTCCTCAGTAAATCCCCTCATCCACTCTGAGAACTATGCTGTTCCAATTCAGTTGTTTCTTACCCAAGCTGACATAATCAGTTAACTTTCATACTCTCTGAAGTCCCCATATCTTTTGAAGGCTGCTAACACATTGAAATCAGGAATAAGACAAATGTTTCTACTGTCACCACTTCTGTTGAATGTAGTCTTGAAATTTTAGGCAGATCAATTAGACAGAACAAAATGAAACCAACAGGACAGTGATAATCAAAATTTTTCTATTTG
>NW_004524825.1:2787603-2789184 GCF_000260255.1 Octodon degus
AGCACTAAAATCCTAGAATAACCAAGCATTCTTTGCAAAAATAGCAAAGCTGGACCATCACAGTACTCAATTTCAAATCATACTTGCAAAGCCATGGTTACAAAAGAACATGGGAAAAAACCCAACATGGGACTGGCACAAAAACAAAGACATAAACCACTGGAGCAGAATAGACCTTGCAGCATCATCCCTACACAACCATGGCCATCTGAGTGTGGACAAAGAAGCCAGAAACATGCTGGAGCAAAGATGGTATCCTTAACACATGGCGCTAGGAAAGCTTTGGATAGCCACATATAGAAGATAGAAACAGAGTTCCAACCTCTCACCCTGTACACAAGTTAATTCAAAATGGATCAGAGACCTAAGTAGAAAATCTAAAAATTTGCAACTGAAAAAAGGAGACAGAGGGGACAGCTGAAGACATCCACATAGGCAGATGCTTCCTAAATAGGAGTCCAGCAGCATCAAAACCAATAGTGAGAATGAACAAATGGGATTGCATCAAATTAAATAAGTTTCAGCACAGTAAGGGAAACAATAGTGAAGAGACGGCCAAAAAAATGGGCAAAAATCTTTACCACCTACTCCTCTGACAGAGGATTAATGCCTAAAATATAGAAAAACCCTAAAACACATTTTAAAACAAATAACCTTGTCAACACATAGATGAATGAATTGAACAGACATTTCTCAAAAGAAAACACTGGGAAAATGTTTGACATCTTCAGTAAGCAGGGAAATGCAAATGAAAGATACATTGAGATTCCATCTCACCCCAGTTATAATGGTTCTCATCAAATATGCAAAACCAAACCAAACCAAAACAACAACAAAAAAACCCCCACTAAAACTCAAAACAGTAAATGCTGGCGAGGGTGCAGAAAAAAATAACATTTTTACTGTGCTGGTAGGAATGATAGTACTGCTACTACTATGGAAATCAGTGTGGAGGTTCCTGAAAAAATTAAAAAATAGCAGTAACATTTGATTAAGTTATATCATTTTTTGTAAAATATTCAAAGGAATTAAAATCAGCATACCATAGGGATACCCACAGATTCATGTTTACTGTGGCATAAGTAAAAAGTTAAACTAAAAAACAGCCTCAGTGGCTATCAACAGGTGAGTAGATACAACACAGCATACGTACCCATTAGCGAATTATTCAGACATAAAGAACTAAATCATGTCATTTGCAGAAATACATATGGAAGTGGAAATAAATCATCTCAGTTAATTGGAGCCATTCTCAGGAAGACAAATTTTGAATGCTTTCTGTCATTAGTAGAAGTTGAAATGTATTAGAGGAAAAAAAGAAAGACATGACAGGAAAATAGGAGACAAGAGAAAAAAGATTAGGGGAGGTGAAAAAATGAAGATGGGCTTAATCTGGTGTGAAATAATCAAAGTGTACATGCACGTACAAAGATAACAGGGCCGTCAAGATAGCTCAGTAGGCTAAGCACCTGCTTTGGCAAGCACAGGGACCAGGGTATGAACCCCCGTCCCACATGCCACACAGGCTCCACCTCCAGAGAGTGCTGAGTTGGTGGCTGAATCCAGGCATGGTGGTGCACG
>NW_004524825.1:2789644-2819325 GCF_000260255.1 Octodon degus
AGCCTCCCCAGCACTGGGATTACAGATGTGTGCCACCACGCCCAGACTCCATCACAGCCTCAGTGAACCATGGGGGCAGTGTTGGAAAGGCATGCAGGTCATTGGATCGAATCCTGGTCCCTCAGCTTGCCAAAACAGGCACTGAGTCTGCTGAACTACTTTGCCAGCCCATTGTTTTATTTTATTTTATTTATTTATTTACAAAGAATATTTTAATGACACCATGGGCCTCTTACTCTGTTAGGCTGGACAGACAACATCAGCTTTGCTCCTCTCTCCTCTTCTTTGTCCACCCCAGTGCCCTTGCCTCTCCATGTATTCTGTCATCCAGGTTCTCCAGTTGTAAGAAACATGTACTTCTCTGCAGCCAGGGACCCCTGCCTAAGACCAGGCCCTCGTCCTTGTTTTGTAACCAGGTTCCACTTGCAGAACTGTCTTGGTCCTTCTGTCACACTGCTGATGGGGCACTTCTAGTTTGGGGCCCTGACAGGACCACTGCAATAGGCACTTGATCTTAGCCAAAAGGCGGAGAAGCGATAGGACCACTGCAATAGGTTCAGGGCTTTCCATAGTTGTGGGGAAGAAGCCTCCAGCTTGAGACCAGCCCATGAGGGCAGCGCTCTGGGCTGTGACTCTGGTCCATCCAGCACCCAGATGAACAGATTAAGAGCAGCTTTAGAACCTGTTACTTCTGGAGGGGGGAACATCCAAGGAGTGGACAGTGGGGAAAAGTGGAACACTTAGAAGTATATCCTTTATACCTGCTTTGGCTTTCTCTATGCAAATGCTCAAAGTTGTGATCCTTAAAAATAGCCTTTACACTTCATGTAGCGCTTTTCATCAGAGAATCTCACTGAAGGAGCTCAAAATAGTCTCCGCACGGACGTGCTCATCAGGCTCCCCTTTCCCAGAAATTCCTAACCACATGCGAAGAGCAGAGAGCCAGCCTCCATCCCTTCATGGGGGCTTTTATTCCACCTCCGTACTCTCTGCTGGCCCTGTGAAATATAAAGCAGGAAAACCCCAAATGCAACACCACTGTTCATGAACACATACACAAACATGCGCATGTGCGTGCATGCGCGTGTGTGTGTGTGTGTGTGTGTGTGTGTGTGTGAGGGGGCAAGAAGCAGTGAAAACAATATTTAATAACGGTTCTCTCTACTTTAAGGAGGCAAAATGGACAGATGAAATGGAATAATTGCTCTATTTATTGTCTGAGTAATATCAAAAGGCAAACGCATTTTAACATAGACTATCATGAATTGAGTTTGGTGAAAGTGTACAGATGGAACAAAACACTAAAGTATTTTGGTATGGCACTGTGCACGTGAAGACACTAAATAAGCACATCATAAATTCTGCATTTATGTACACACAAGTTTTAGATGCTGCCTTTCTCAGATTCAATGATATACAAGGGAAAATATTTTGAATACTGTATTGTCCATAGAAGGGACTTGTATGTTTATTGTGGGTGTAGTTATATATGTTTACCAAAACTCATAGAGCTGTACATTTAACAAAACAAGTGAGCTTGACTCTATGTAAAGTGCACCCCAAAAATAAATAGGAAAACAGTTATTATCAGAAGATCTTTGGTTGTCCCCCTGTGCTGCCTACCTCTGATGAGACTCACTGTGATGCCGTCACGCACTGCATATTTACACTAACACAGTCTATTTGACAGTGCTGTCAAGATCAGAACATGCAGGGGCTGGCAAGATGGCTCAGTGGTCTAAAGCACCTACTTGGAACAAGCTTGGCAAAGCACAGGGACCACGGTTCAATCCCCCAGCACCACATGCCAGCCAGCCCCGCCCCCTGGTGGGCTGAGCTGGCCACACACACACACACACACACACACACACACACACACTGTAATAAATAAATAAATGAAATATTAAAAAAAAAAGATCAGAACATGCAGCAGCCCCACCTGCCCGTGGCGCCACTTTGCTATCCTGCACAGGCTCAGTGGCCGATGCTGTGCACATCCACTTAGCCGTGCTCTGAATAGCTACCTTCTGCAAATGAACTGTCCTTATCCAGACAAAAAGGTAAGATAAGATAAGCAACAAGTTGCTATAAATATATAATCATTATATACTGCAATCAGGCACTAATAATTTTTTTTGGTACTAGGAATCAAACTCAGGACCTTGTGCTGGCCAGGCAGGCACTGTGACACAGAGCTATCTCCCTAGTGTGCTAATAATTTTTCATGGAAGAAAACTGAAAAGAAAAGCAGAATCAGTTAGATGGCCATGCCTTATTCAGCTCCTTTTTCTCCTTGCCGAGCAAGGTTCATCCATGGCAGCCCCTTAAAAGCAGAATGCCACCTCCATACCAGGATGTCTTTGTGAGAATAACCTAATTCAAGAAAACTGGAAGGACGAGAGCAGCAGTACAAATTGATACTGTTGGATGGCTTGCGGCTTAGGCTACTTGGAAATCCTGTCCCTAGGAGGGAGGAAAGATGGAGCAGTAGACTGCATGGGCTCCCTACAAGGACATGATTCAGGTAAGTCCACTGGCTTTCAAAAGTTCACCCTACTGCCCAGATGCAGCAGTGCAGGGAGTGGACACTGACACCTATCAAGAGCTGCTGCTGGCCTAGGACTTCTGAAGGCTGTAGATTCTTAGGAGGCAGCAGGAACTGGGGATGAGGGTGGGTGGGTGGGTCCCAAGGGAAGGGCATGGTATGTAAGGGAAAGGGGAGAGTTTAAGAAAAGGACATGGGACACAGGATCATGGGAACATGGTCTCTGGGGAGACACAAGTGAAAGGGGTTGAGCACAGGTTCCTGGGGAGGAGTGCCCAATCTATAAAGGTTTAGGCAGCATGGATTAGGGGGAGTGGAAGTACACAGCTGATTCTGCAGAAGTTACAGGAGTCAGAGCATCCAGGATCATGATGCACATTAGGGTCTTGCAGAGATTCCTGGGAATGATGCAAAGTAGGAGAGGGCCCTGGGACCAGGGAAAGGGGGAGAGATACCAAGAAAGGGTGTCGCATCAGGGAATGGCAGGGTCTCAGGAAGAGTGCAAGATATTGGGAGCAGGCTTGGGATCCAGAGAAGACCTGGGGATCCCGGTTCCCAAGATCCAGGAGAGGGATGGAGAGTGCAAGGGAAGAGCATAGAGTACAGGAAGGAGTGTGAGAACCTGGGGCTGAAGGGAGTAAGAAGCTGGGCACAGGAAGAGTGGGACAGGGGCTCGGAATCTGGGAGGAGCAGTGAGTCTAGGGAAGAAGGGAAGGGTCTCCAGAAGAAGTGGGGTGGGTTGTCCCCAATTAGGCATGAGCCACGTGCAAGGGACAACCTGGGAGAGGGGTGCAAGGTGCAGAGAAGGAATGCAGGGTACACAGGAGCATGAGGTCCTCAGAAGAAACTGGATTCCAGAGGCAGAGCATCAGGTCCTGGGTTTGGAGAATGGGTGGAACGCGTGGGGGCTGTCTTTGTGTTCTACCTGCATCTGACATAGTCGTTGTCCTCAGGGCACTGCCGGGTTCACATAAAGTATGAGCAGGATGGCCAAAAGAGACCGAGCCATGAAGATGGTCATTGTCACCTGGGAAATTGGCGCCTACATGGTTCCATGCATGGTCCCACCAAAGGGGCATTCTGGGGACCTGGAGGAGGAATAGTGTGGT
Organism: Octodon degus; assembly: GCF_000260255.1. Taxonomy (NCBI): domain Eukaryota; kingdom Metazoa; phylum Chordata; class Mammalia; order Rodentia; family Octodontidae; genus Octodon; species Octodon degus. The sequence goes on from NW_004524825.1 coordinate 2,793,299, forward strand.
GCGGCAGCCACCTGTACTTGTGGAGCTGAGCTCAGTTAAGGAGAAATCTCTGGCTGCCAGGATTCCAGGCAGCACCTATACACTGCCTGGAGCATCTCAAACCAAGGCTGAAGGAGGCAGGAGTTCTGCTGCTTCTCCGCTAGGTTACAGCCAGGTGGCTCTGCTCTTGTTCAGTTGGAATCAAAGGAGCTTAGGATTGACAAAGAACAGTCAGCTGTTATCAAGGCACTTCCAGAGCAGAGTAGGGATCTGATTGAAGACCCAAGAATGAGGAGAGGTGGTAGGTCCCTGTCCTCCCCCAACATTTACCCAGGATGTCTCTTACTCTTCTCCCAGGTGCCTGAGAAAAACATGTACTTCTTAGTGAGCTCCCTTCTCCGCTACACTACTCTCATGCCTGGTGTTATGGACAAGCATAGTCTGCATGTAGCAATGGGTTCCATGCTGTACTGCATATTTAGACAGAGGAGCCAAAAGTAGCAGGAACTTCCACCCTCTGGATCCAGTGCTGTGCTTTCTTAATGACTTCCTGAGCACACCTAGCCCCTGCTGCGGTGACACCCTCATCCTGCTCTGGCTCCTTTTGCCCTGACTTCTCCATCTCCTTGGGGGGAAGTGGTGGTGGTGCAAAGTAGCAGAGGTGAAGCTAAGTCCCCATCTGACTTCTTTCATCTCACCTGTCCTGCAACAATGCTCTCAGCCCAGCAGTGTCCAACACTCCTGGGGTGGTTTGGGAAGCTGTGTCTCAGCCCTGCTGAGCCCTAGGGAGCCAGCATCTGCTTGTTACCAAGGGCCCAGGGCAAACTGTGCAAGGTTTGTACCTCTGCCTCAGGGAGTCTGTAGCTCACTGAATTTAGGGCGCTGCCTTTAGAAGTCAGGTGCAGTCAGGCCGGGTTCTCTGAGTGAAAACTTTTTACAAGCTCCCACTACTGAGATCACAACACACATAAAGCACTCTTTTCAGTTCCTTGTGGGTCTGGTTTCCTTTAGTCCTAAGAAGAAATCTTTTCATCATTCAATGACAAAGGCCATCAAGGAAAGTTGTATTTTCTCCCACTGAAAGCTCATTCTTTAGTGTCTCTTGATTTCTAGGTATTTTCCCAAGTGGAGGCAGGCAAACAAATAAATTGTGATTTCTCCACTCTCCACGCCACTCCTGCAGTCTAGCTGATTCTAGTGGGAGCGAGAAGTGACATTATACATATGAGAGTGTCAGAAATCAAAACTGCCAGATAGGAATGTATGTGCTGCATGCAGCAAATCACCTTCCTCCCCTTCCTCTCCCCATGTGTGGCCACCACTCTTACAAGGCACTGCTACAGGAAAGGGCAAGGTCGCATTCACTTTGAGGAATGTTGTGTGCAACTCCTAAATGATAAATGTGACTATCTCAAAATGTTTATATCAGTTAAAGCAGGGAGTGTTTGCCCTCTGTCTCTCACGCCAGATTTCATCTTATCCAATCTCTTTTTTCTGAGTTTAGTAACCTCGACTTTATACATTCAATCCATTCCAACTGTGGTAGCAACGTGCCATCCCCAGTACTAGGTTAGCTCAGTGATAGAATCCAAGGGCTCAAATGTTAAGCACCTACAGAACTGTGTACAGGATTCCGTGTGCATGTGTGTGTAGGGGGAAACAACAATAGGCAAGACAGAATCTTGGGATAGAGGAAGAAAGTCTACTGAGGCTCCCAGAGTCGCATGAAGTAGTCAGACAAGAGGTTAAAGGGAGGAAATGTCTTTCAATAGTAGAATGAGAGAATACTTGGAGGAGTAGGGAAGGTCACTGCAAGTGGAGTGTGCCAGGAGGTCATCATTGTGAACTTGACTGGATTAGAAGACTGTTGAGATCATTGCACCCTTCAGACAATTGCTCCGCCAATGTTCATAGGGAATGTACTGTTAGGAGGTAGGACACAGTTGGAGATGGGTCACTGAGCTGTGTCATTGGAGGTCACATCTCTTGCTGACGCTGTTCTCTTTCCATTTCTCAGATGCCTGGATTTGAGTTACTGTACAATGTCAGTTAACCATGGCTGAAAACTTTGAAACTGTGAGCCAAATAAACCACTTCCTACTTTTAAGTTGTGTATGTCTAGCATACTGGTCACGGTGGTGGAAAGAAAATACATGGAGAAAACCTTAAAGTGCAGACCGAACAGTGTGAAGATGGTCCTATTTGAGAAGTCCTAGTAGGGCCAGTCTGTGGACAGAACATAACATGCATGGGCACAGCGTGGGCAAAGGGATTTTGACCACAGATGTCAGAAGGGGCCAGGCGGGGGCTAAAATGAATGAAGCTACTGCACTGAGGAAGAAGTATTAAGCCCGAATGGGAACCACATGTTATCGGTGTTTTCAACTTTTTGATAGCTTAAGCTATGAATGCATATTTCGGTGTGATATCTCCTGAACTTTAAGTGCTGGTGACCACTGCGAAATGATGACAGCATCTAATCTTTCCCTCTCCCAGGGCTATGCTCCTTCTTTGTTTCCATACACAGGACTTCCTCTGCTGTTCCTCATCCTCTGCACTCCCAGGACTATGCACTGTCCAGCAGATGTGGTATCTGAGCCTAACTGTTGATACATAGGGATGAGTGAAAGGAGAATCTGGGGAGAGCGACCCCTTCACCTTCTCCATCTTGGAGTTCTGGAAATGTCGATGCCATCTTTATGCCTGGGGAAGAGAGAACGCAGCATGGTTGGAACAACCAAGGTCCAGTGCTCTCCAGATTGGCAAGGGATAAGCTATTCACATTTGCTTTGTATTTTTCTCTCCCATTCATAAATACAACTGATACAATCAAAGCAAGCAATTTATTTAACAGTTTTATGTGCATATATTTTACATGCCAATGCCTTTATTTTCAATTCACTCAATTGAGTAATTCAGTGCCCTTATCTTTAAGTATAATGGCTATTGCCAATTTTTAGTAGACGTCCTTTATCAGATTGAGGAGTTTGTTTCTACTCGTACTTTGTTGGTTTATTTTTTAGTCATAAAATGGCATGTTAGTCAGACATTGTGGGGCAAATCTGTAGTCCCGGCATTGTGGGAAGTTGAGGTAGGAAGACAGCAATTTTGAATCCAGCCTGGGTAATTTAGAAAACTAGCAAGACTGTCTCAAAACAAACAAAACAAAAAACCATTGGGGATGTAACTTAGTGCAGAGGCCCTGGTTTCAATCCTCAGTAAAACAAACAAATAAATAAATAATGTTTTATTTCACCAAACACTTTTTCTGTGTCTGCCAAGATGATAATATGATTTTGTCTTTTAGTCTATTAATACAATACACTACATTGATCTTCAGCTTTTAAAACAATCTTGCACTCATTCCTAGGATAAATTCTACTTGGCCATGGTATATAATCCTTTGCTTGATGTTGGATTCGGTTGGTTAGTATCTATATTCATGAAGGATATTGGTGTGTAGTGATGCATCGATCTAGTTTTGGTACATAAAAGGGGCCTTGTAGAGCTCTGGTCACATATCCAGGTTCCCAAGTGTACATAGTAACTTTCCAAAGCCTGTGTTACTCTGTGTGTCTCCCTCCTTTGCCTCTTTGTTCCTAGGCTTTCTACTTGAGGTTGGAATAAGTTGGCAGGTGGGTAAGTTAAACTACCACAATATTCTCTTACCAAATTTTAGCTTCTTCATTCTTCATTGTTGTAGTTTTACTAATGAGGTCTCTTTCTGGAGATAGGCCATAAATTCTAATGCTCCTCTGAAGGAGCCCCGGAAGATTTGGTCATGGATACCTGCAATGTTCCTTTCAGCAGATACATTTTTATTCTGGCTGACAGTCTAATGCCTAAGTGCCTATATGTGACCTACGATCCCTCTCACAACAAAATTTAGTTTTGTTGGCAAGTGCTCTTGTAGCTTGCATTCCATGGGGTCACATTATGGCTGAGAGATGAATACTGTGGCCCACCTACACGGTCCATGAGGGGCTCTATCTGTAAGTTACAGAAGGAAGTGGTCACCAGGAAGTGGCTCTGTAAGGCAGATACCTGGATTGATCACATTGAGGAACTGTGAAGAGGAGAACAACTGGAAGCTGTTTCAAAGATAATTAAGTCCTCTTTCTTTTATACGAAAGTTGATCAATACTGAGAATAAATACTAAGACAAAATAAAATTATAGGATTCAATCCAGCTATCCCCCTTCTGGGAATTTTCCCCAAAGAACTGAAAACATCATATCATAGTGATATATGCATCAATGTTTATAGCAGCACAATTTATGATAGCCAAATCTTGGAAACAACCAAAATGCCTGTCACCTGAGGAATGGATGAAAAAGATGTGGAGTTTTTATACAATGGAGTATTACTCAGCTATAAAGAAAAATAATCTCGAAGCCTTCATAGGAAAGTGGATGCAACTTGAAGCTATACTCATACGAGAAATAAACGAGACCCACATGTGTAAATATTTTATTGTCTCCCTAGTGTAAGAACTCAAAAGAAGAAATAAAAATTGAAAGGTATAACATCGTTAAATGGAAAGAGAGAACTTAAGAATTAAAAAACATAGAGAGAGAAAGGAAAGAAGTTAGGGAATATGGCAGGGGCAAAACCATACATTTATATAAACAAGATGGTTGAGGCAATGGTCCTTAGAATTTCTATCAGGTTTTTGAAAATCGCAGTTAATGGGTAGAGCTCTCCTCCTGACTAACTCTATATGATGATATCTGTGAACTAAGCAACTTCAGTGAGGACAACAACGTGTAATACTAAAACCACACTAGAAATACCTGTCACTTTGGTCTTCTAAATGTGTACTGCTTCTAATGTCATATCAAATATTGCTAGACTCTCTCTAAAGTAAATGTTTGTGAAAAAAAGGTAATAAAAGAAAATTAGACACAAGGGAAAAAAGGTCATAGTATTGTCCTGCTACAATGTTGTATATGGTTCACTTTCTAAATTTCTGTGTAAAAATATGTAATTGTTTTATAAAATTCTATAGGGATTTAAATCTTAGCATATCCATGGTTGTTGGAAAATAGCAGCTCCATTTTATGTCTAAGATGTTTGATATTCAGACAGACAGTGATGATAAGCCCAGCTGCCTCTGTTACAGGGTAATAATATCATTAAGCTTCTCTTCTGGATGTTTAACAACTAAAGTTTGCACACCAAAAATCAGAGAGATAGATGAGCTAAAAGGATAGCCAATATTTTGGCCTAGTCCTCCCAGGTCAGTGAGGACTCAGGACATAAGAGAACCTCTGCTGTGACATCTTGTAACTAAGTGGTGTCCCAATTTTTCTGATCAAGGAGATTATGGGGCCACAGAAGAAAGTGATCAACGATATATAGTGTGCCTAAGGAGTCACCTAGAGAGAAAACATTCTCTCAGGCTTTCACAGAGAGCAAATTGATCAAGCAACGGTCATGACTCGTCCAGATGGCTGACACTGTCAAAAGATCTACAAACTGCTGTACATGGTTCTAGGGTAAATCCTGAGGGGATTTGACTGACCTCGTCAGATACAAAAGCCACATTTTTAGTTATATAGATCTTGCTTTAACTTGGTCATAGCCATCCAGCAGAAAAGTATAACCACAAGGTATAAAAAGTAAAGCTATATTAATATGCTGAGCTGTAAAAGGCTCAAGTCAACAACTTCGGACATTTCCCACTTGTGCTGAATACTGGTGACTATTGTGGACTATTGGACTATGTTGAGTTATTTTGCTGAATTCAAGTACCTACAATCTTTAGACTAGTTTCAAGTATAAAAAGAAGGAAAAAAAAGTGCTTCAAAGACTTCTCCAAATACAGCTTCTCTAACTGCAGTGGAACATCCATCTCTGACAAAACAAAACAAAAAAGGGTGATATGTTGGGTGCCACAAAGCTAGGAAATTGGTCAAATATGTGTAGGTGGGACCTGTCCTGGTGCCTAAAACAAACAAGCTACCTCACTCCTGAGATGAACATCCTGTCTTGTTAAAGTTAGCTATCAGTTGGTAGGCAACCTAGTGTCATGAGTTTTAACTTCACAAAAGTGTAAATAAAGGACTGTTTTGTTGTGAAAAAAGATAGATACACAGAAGATAGGATAGATACACAGCTACTATCTCAGTAGACCCAGGTTCACTGAGAAGAAAGATTCACAGTATATTATTTATTTATATTTTTATCTTTTTAAAAATAATTTTTATTCATTTTAAAGAGAAAAAAGAATAACAATGAAACAGTTTCAAAACAGGTTAGTAGGACATTTACAATAATTAATACATTACATATTGTTGTCTTCCTAGTAGTTATTCAGAGGACAAGATGCAGACATCATATCTTCTCTAAATAATATTAGTACAAACTTTTATTCTCAGTGAACTAAGAGAAAGTAGCTGTATATCTATCTTAAATCTCTTGTATATATATATTTTTTTTTCCTTCCCCTTTAAAAAAATTTTATTCATTTTAATGAGAAAAAAAGAATAGTGATGAAACAGTTTCAATATGGGTTAGTATGATGCTTATAATAATTAATACATTGCATATTACTGTCTTCATAGTAGTAATTCAGAGGACAAGATGCAGAAATATCTTGTCTAAACAATATTAACACAAACTTTTATTCTCAGTGAACTAAGAGAAAGTAGCTGTATATTTATCCTAACACACACACACACACACACACACACACACACACATATTTCCTTCCCCCTTTTTTTCACAACAACACTGTCATTTATTTATTTATTTTTTTTAGTGGAACCAGGGATTGAACTCAGGCCCTTGCACTTGCCAGGCAAGCGCTTATTCCACTGAGCCATCTCCCGGGCCCCCCCCCCATAACTGTCATTTATTTATACTTCTGTGAGGTTAGTAACACATGATACTAGACTGCCTAGCAACTGATAGCAAACCTTAACCAGACAGAATGAAAAAGGGTGATATGTTGAAGCCAAGAAGCTAGGAAATCGATCAAATATATGAAGGTGGGATTTGGCCCAGTGCCTAAAGCAAGCAAGCTACCTCACTCCTGAGATAAACATCCTGTCTGGTTAAGGTTTGCACTAACATTATTTAGAGAAGATATCATGTCTGCATCTTGTCCTCTGAATAACTACTAGGAAGACAACAATATGTAATGTATTAATTATTGTAACTGTCCTACTAGCCTGTTTTGAAACTGTTTCACTGCTATTTTATCTTTTTTTCTTATTAAAATGAATAAAAATAAAAAATAAAAGTATAAGAATTTGCTCCACTAATTAAGCATTCCTTTGTTTTTAGTTTGTTTTACTTTTTAGATCCCAAAGTTCCAAAAAATGATTAACCATTTTTTTTCAAACTTATTGCTTTATTAGAGGGATAGAGAAGCAGAGAAATGAAGTTACACTTATTTAACAAAGATAAATCTTTAAAATGTTGAATAAATGAGTGAGAAGAATATTTGCAACTAATTATTAATATATATTAACTTGTGTTCATTAAAATATAATTTAGGGAGACAGAAATATGTTAAAAGAGTAAAATTAAGAAGAAATGGTAAAAATAAGTGCAGGGACCAGGGTTCCATCCCATCCTGCATGCTGCACTGGCCCTGCCCCTGCGCAGCTGGCGACCAAATCCAGGTGTGGTGGCGCTCACCTGTAATCCCAGCACTGGTGAGGCTGAAAACAGGAGGATCACTATGAGTCCAAGCTATGTAGTGAGACCCTGTACCAAATACATAAAAATGGTAAAAATAAAAATAAAATTAAAAATGGTAATTACTTCTGAGTGAGTGATCTTTTATTTGGCACTAGATTTGGCTGGTAATGGTGGGTAACGGTAGTATTAGTAGTGGTATTGTGATATTCTAGCTAGTGTTGGTGAGTTCAAGGGTGCTTTTCATTTCCCTGTGTTTCATAGTTTACACATATCCTTTTGAATATCAACTATTACATAGTATCCATGTAAAGAACATCAGATCTGACAGACAGGAAGCTTGAAGATTTAATACATGTGTACACATCATATAACAAACTCCAATTCCAAAGCATACCTAAAGCCAGGAAGAAAAGAGCTGAATAGAGTGATGATATTAAAGTAGTTTAGAAGATAGAATTAAACATTTGTGTTCACTAAACCAAGTTGTGAAAGATGGAGATAGAACTAGGCAGACTGGATATATAAACAAGGTTTTAAATTTAGAAAAGAGTTTGTGTGCAATGTGCATATGTAATGCCACAATGCTGACCTTGGCATAGGTAAGGCGATCTGCAGAATGTGGTCAGCTCAGGCAGCAAAACCAGGAAGATCTAACAGACTGAGGTAAGGGAAATACCCAGGTCCTTAGGGTCCATGCTGGGAGAAGTGTCTCGGGTCAGGAATGAGCAATGTGGATTCCCACCGAGAACAGGAAGAAACACATTATATAAAGGGAAAATGTAGGTTGTGGTTGATAAAGAGGACAAATATAGTGGTTGAATAGGATTATCAAGCACGAAACCTGAGAAGTGTGAAATGATTTCAGAACAGTAAAGAGGGGCTGAGGAGATGGCTCAGCAGTCTAAGCACCTGCCTGGCAAGTGCAAAGACCCAGGTTCAATCTCCGGTACCACATGCCATGCTGGCTCTGTGCCAAACTGGCCACTGAAACCAGGCATGGTGGCACATACTTATATTCCCAGTGCTGGGAAGGATGACACGGGAGGATCACTATCAGTCTGAGCTATGTAGCGAGACCCTGTACCAAATAAATATCAGTAAAGAAAGGCTGTGGATTGAATCTTCTGGCATACTGTCACCTCCAATCAGAGTTTATTCAAGATTTGGGCACAGCTGAGCCTTGGGCGAGATCTCACAGACTCTTTCTGATGGGACTGGCATTGGGGACAAAGTTTGTGGGTCCAGACAGTGCTTGGAGAAGGGGACCAGGAGACTTCGCTCAATAGCAATTTCCAGAACTCATTCACATCTGTCCCTGAGTGGCCCAGACGTGCCCTTGCCCTTCCCTGCTTCAAGCGTCAGGCTCTTTCTACGCCTGTCATTCATACTGATCTCTGCCTGCCTTCTTCCTCTTCTGCTCCTCTCCCCTCAGCTCACATTAAATAGGTGAAGAGATAAGAGGGATCCATGGGGGTACAGTAAGTGTTTAGAAATATTCCTAATTTTTGTCACATGTGAAGTCCTGTAGCACAAGACTGTGTGAAAGGGGTATGACGGATGTTATCAGTCAGAGGAAGCCCCAAAAGCCCAAGATGTGATGCTAAAGACAGGAACTATGTATTTCTCAAGGTGGAAGTTGTCATAAGATGCACTCAAGTCAAACCTCAGTCTCCAGGGAAAACAAACAACACAAGCCGGTGTCTGGTGCACTGATGCTCAGTAATCTAAATGGCTAAAGAAACTTATAAAGCCACAAGAGCTACCTAGTGGAGTAGAGGCATAAACTGTTCTTGTTCTTAAATTTGTTCATACTGCAACTGATTCAAATATGTTTAAGAAAGCTTGTAAACATATATGCTTCACAACAGCAGAAATAACTATTGGTTCTTAAATGTATTGTACTCTTATAAATACAAATGAAAACATTTTATGAACTCATTTAATTGTTTTTTGTTTCTGTGTAGGGTCTTACTATGCAGCTTGGACTTGTAGTGATCCTCCTGTTTTCTGCCTCCCTAGTGCTGGGATTGCAGTCATGCGTCAACATGCTCAGACTCCATGACGGGCTCAGCACAGCCAGGGGTGGGGCCAGCGCGGCATGGGGTGCCAGGGATAGAACCCTGGCCCCTGAGCTTACCTAAGCAGGCTCTTAGCCCGCTGACCTATCTTGCCAGTCCTAAAACTCATTTTATTTATTTATTTATATTTTAAAAATTAATTTTATTTAGAAAGACATAGTAATGAGACAGTTTCAAAACAGGTTAGTAGGACAGTTACAATAATTAATATGTTACATACTGTCTTTGTAGTAGTTATTCAGAGTACAAGATGCAGACATGAGAAACTCATTTAATTTAGAATTGAAAAAATCCCAAAATTTTAGCAGTCACAAGCAAATGGTAAAAATATTAACTATGTCATAAAGATATTTATGAGGAAATTTTCTTTTATGGACTTTATTATTTTTGGAAATTAATTAATTTAGTTTTTGGTATTGAGAATTGAACGCAGGACCTTGTGCTTGTCAGGCAGCTGCGGCGCTGCTAATCTAAATCTCTAGCTCTTCAATTGACTTTAATAATATGGTTTTTCTCTGCCCAACTTCATTTGCAGGTCTACATCAATCCTTGAGTCAGCGAGAACCCCTAGCCTCGAGTTTAGAAGATTCTTACTTTCCAGAAGTCCCCTCAAAGAAGTCTGCAGATAAATTAAATTTGAAGAATTAGATCAGGGCAATGTTCCTCTTGTTTAGATTCTTGAACACTATGTAGATTCTGAAACTGCTATGTCACTAAAAAGACAACCGCATGAAAGGCGAAGTCCCCAGAGGCTACTTCCCATCAGTTTCATCACAAGCATTGCAGAAGATTGCTATTATGCTCACGCGGTGCCTGCCTTTTCCCAGACTGCCACCATGCTGTGGCTGCACTGCCCGGCCCTCCATAGCCCGGGGAGAAAGATGCATGGTACTTCTCTCTCTCTCGTGCCACGGTGCTGTTTCTCTATCCCTGATCTACTCTCCTCAAGCAGCGGCTTCTGTGATATTCCTACAATGGCCTACAGATGACGAGTTGTTACCAAGAACTCTACAGAGACAGGGGAACACAGTTTCTATTTGCCACATTAAGAGTAGAATTTATTTATAATTTAATTTATTTTATTTTGAATATAAAAATGAAAGCAAAAAGAAATAGTAGAAACAAAGACAGAAACAGGGTAACATACAACAACATATATGTTACAGATTTTCAAAACAGCAATAGCTAGTTAACAATGGTTGTTCTATTATCTATTTTTGTCATGAAATTTGTTGTTTAGATTAACAGATGTAGTTATATACGATTGGACAAATAATTGAATATTACTGCTGCTTTAAAGAAGTCTTAATTTTTGTCTTTGTTTTACTTTTAAAAATTATTTTAATGAGTATATAATAATAACTGATAAGACATTAGAAATGGTACACATTAAGAAGACCAAGATGAGAGGTATTAAGTATGGTTTTTGTATTACACATTATTCTTGATTAGATCACAGATAGCAGCATACAGAGTAAGTCAAGGTGAAAATTCTACACATTGACTGCTATTTTCAAAAAACTGATAGACATTATTAGTACAATCATCTCAACCATCCTGTATATACTTGCACGTTGTTCCCCCTGCCTTTTTTCCTTTCTCTCATGTTCATTGTTTAATCCTTAAGTTCAGTTTCTTTCCGTTTTACTATATTATTACACTTTTCAGCTTTTATTTTTTTCTTTCAGGCTCTTAAACTAGGGAGCCAATATGATGTTTACACATGTGGGTCTGATTTATTTCACTTATGAGTACAGCCTCTAGTTGTGTCCACTTACCCATGAAGGCTTCAAGTTTGTCTTTCTTTATGGCTTAGTTACACTCCATAGTATAAAGATACCACATCTTTTAAATCCATTCTTCAGAGGTGTAGAATTTAACTTTGCAAGTAGAATAAACCTTGCAATCTATTGATGAAGTTCTCTATTTAGGAGGAAATATTTATGATTAACCTTGGAAACAACCCAAATGCCCGTCAGCCGAGGAATGGACATAAAAGATGTGGTATTTTTACAATGGAGTATTACTCAGCTATAAAAAATATAAACTTGAGGCTTTTGTAGGTAAATGGATGCAACTAGAGGTTATACTCCTAAGTGAAATAATCAGACCTGCATGTACAAACATCATATTGCCTCCTTAGTATAAGAACCTGAAAGAGTAAATAAAATCTGAAAGGCACAAAAGATACCGTGAAAGGGAAAGAATCTGTTCAATGGGAGGGAGAAACTGGGATGAGGAAAAGGACAAAAGAAAAAAGGGAAAAAGATATAATGATGTGTATATATAATATAGCTTGGATAATTGTACTGCTGACTTCTGTAGACATATTGAAAGGAGCAATTAATGCTTCCATTTTTTCTCTTTCTTTTTTCCACAGTTTTGCATATTAATATCTAGTAATCTGAACAATTAATTTGAAGATAATATTATGTAATACAATAGTCATTGTCAAATTCCTATTATTTTGCTTAGTGAAATTCTTTGTTTCTATGTTGCTTTCTTTTTCTTTTACCATTTTGTATTCTCTTTAAACAATTTTAAAAAACTAGCATATATATTGGCTTATTTTATAATCACTAATTTTTTTATAATCACTAAATTAAAGCAACAAATAATTAGTGAATCATTGAAGGAATTATGGTGAAAACAAACATACACCAGTAAAACAGGCAGGCATGACAAGCTACAAAGAGACAAGAGAGTGTCTTAAAGGCATATTGCCAAGTGAAAGAAGTCAGTGTGACAAGTTAAATACTATATGGTATAAATGTACTTATATGACATTCCTGGAAAGAAACAATTATAGAAATGGAAAATGTATTAGTGGCTACCAAGGGATGTATAGGACACAGGATAAGGAATGTCTAAAAGGTTACTAAAAGCTGCTCTCATGTATGTCTGGGCATGCTGTGGCAGCATGACCTTGAGCATTATATCTGGGCTCCGGTCCTTTAATCTCTGGCACTGTCCTCTGCTCTGCTTCCTAGCTGCCATTAACTGAGCAGCCTTGCTTTTCCAAGACCTTCCTCCTTTCTCTTTCTGCTCTTTCTCTAGACTCAATACATGAGCCAACTAACTCTTTGCACCCTTCAGTTGTGAATGTCAGGTATCACATTTAGCAGTGGCGAAGTGTTCTATTACAGTAGCCTTAATGACCTCAAACAATGGCATTATTCACTTAACAAAATAAATGCAAATTTTCAACACATGGAGTGAGCTTTGATTTATGTAATAAATAAGTTGTGGGTGGGCCGGGGAGATAGCTCAATAGAATAAGCGCTTGCCTGGCAAGCACAGGGTCCTGAGTTCAATCCCTGGTACTGGAAAAAAAAGATGTGGGCAACCACAACACAGAATATAGAATGTCACCAAAGAGAAAAAAACCTAAATATATCACACGTCTATTCACAATGTCAGAGAAACATATGGAATGAGATTATTGACCTCAATAGTGAGGAAAATGACTGACGTATGTGGACTCCAGATCAATGATACAGCAAATAAACACTGAACTCTAACTGGAAAAGGGTTTTCCGGTGATGGTAGAGGAGTGCGTTCAACAAAGTGAATCTGCTGTTCTTGAGTACTGAAAGAGGACAATTAATTAATTGGAAACTGAAAGGCAGGCCAGGTCCCAGATTCTCAGTGATGGACTGGGAGGCCATAGATAAGCCAGAGAAGGTGGCCAGAAGAATCTTTGTAGAAACAATTAACAGCTGAAGACATCGGCATAAGGTCATGTTCAACTAACTGGATATATAAACAGAAGTTTACATATATAAATGGTTATAGACCTGTGCCTGTGCACATGTTGTTTACACATGTTTACTCATTGTGGAATCAGCAGGGAAAGCTGATGATAGCTGACAGTGCTCCAGTTGCAACGAGCACCGGTGCTATCCAGAAGTAGAATGCTAAAACCTTTCTTAATTGAAGAAATGTGTACATTTAAGACTAGGCAAGAGCATATGTGCAAGATGAACCCAGAGTAGCACTACATAGCCTTAGAAGCTGAAAATATGTGTAAACACATGCCTACATGGCATTCAACAATGTCCAGAGTACGGAACACTGGAAAAAATTCAAGGTTTGTTCTTAAAAACAAAATAAAAATGATTGCAAGGAAAAAGATCATGAGGAACAAATCTGCAAATGAAAAGGCACGGGACATAGCAAAAATTATGAATATGTGGACCATATTTGCACATACATTTAAAGAAGCTATTTCAGAAAGCATAAGTTTATTGGAAACATTTTTAAGATAGTTGGATATTTAATGATCATTTATGCATCTTTAGAAATGATAACACGTTTGGGCTTGTTTTTCGAAGTCCTTAACTTTTAGAAATTTATGTTGAAATAAAAATAAAACCTGAAAAAAAGAAATTTATGTTGAAAAATTGAGAGGTGAAATACTGGGGTGCTTTTGATTTGCCCTGCATTTTTCCAGTGGCTGTGATGTAGGTAGGTGGGGAGACTTCATGAAATCAGATTTGTAGATGTATTTTACAAATACATACATAAAATACACATTCATTCTGCATATATAATATATGCATGTATGCACAAACACATCCCTGTGTGCCTATACGTAAGTATAGTCTACACTGACCCTTTGTACAGCATCTCTATCTATACATAGTCCATATATACATTTGGCAGAGTGGTAAAATAGCTTCTTGTTTCTAAATGAACACTGAAAAGTGGTAATTATCCTCTGGACTATGAAAAGTTCGGATCACTTCACAGAAGCAGGGCTTGTTCCAGGCCCCTGCTGTTGCTCACCCTTTTCCCACTTAACATCAAACTTTTAGAAGGGAAGTGGTGGACACTGGCCTCTGGCAGATGATGAGACCTCATAGGAAAGTGTGTTTGTCCTTAAGGAGGTCACTACAGATCTTGGTGTGACAGGACACACTCTGACAAGCAGGAATGGGGATTCTGGTTTTGTTCAGAACAAAGGTGAGGGCTCAGGAGGAGGATGGAGTTACCCTCAATTAGAGAATCCTGAAGGAGGATATCTGTGCCCCTGGTATCAAGTTGGTATGGTCAGGAGTGGAGCCTGGATGTGCAGTCCCCAACTGCCACAGGTGAGGCTCTGAGAAAGGTGAGAACCCTGGTCACACCAGCAGAAGTCTTGGACAGCAGAGCTGTAAGTACTACAGCAGCCAGTGCAGGATAGGGGTCCAGGGAAGCCCAGGCAGGTTGCAACTGCTTTTCTGTAGGTATTTTCTAATTTGTTAGGTTTTAGAACTATGTACATTCTTTTCAAAAGATTTATTTTTTCCCCATAATTTTATTGAGAGACAAATAACAATGAGACAGCTTCAAATCAAATTGGTAGGACAGTTTCAATAATTAACACATTGCGTACTCTCTTCCTAGTGGTTATTTGCTGTACAAGATGCAGACATGATATCCTATTTACAAACACTATTAGAACAAATCCCTCTATTCATTAAGATAATTTAACTATATATCTATCCTAACCACTTTGAATACACATTGTTGTATGATTTTAAAATATATTTTCTGTTGTGTAGTTTCTTTTTATTTCATGTACAGTATCTTATCAAAGCAAAAGATTGGTTAATTCCAATTTTTCATTCTTTTCCTTCACAAAAACTGCTTTCAGTGTAATTTATAAGAATTTTTCCTCTAACCACAAGGCACTATTTCTTTTTCATAATTCTTTAAGTGTGCTGATTTTTATTTAAGGCTTACATCTGTAATCTACTTCTAGGTAATTATTTTATAAAGTGCATGGTTTCTGTATAGGATTCTTTAAAAAAAGCTTATAGATGATCAACTGATACATAACCCTTATTGAAAAGATGAACAGTTTTCAAATAAACTATACACAATCCTTTGGAGAGCTGCCTTGGCCATATTCATATGGGCCTATTTATATTATTCTGATGAATGAATCTATAGGTATTTTCAGTAAATAATTCCATACTGTTTAGATTCTTGTAAGCATACAGCGTAATGTCATGTTGTTATGTTTTCTTCATGTTTATGCTATTTTTTCAAAATACTTTTTTTTGCAATACTAGCACCTTCACCTTTCTTTAAGGTTTTGAACCAGATATTGTACATGTACAAAAAAAGCATCAACTTTTGGACCTGGTAGCTTACACCTGTTATCCCAGCACTCGAAGCAGTAGAATTATCTTGAGTATGAGGCCAGCCTGGACTACACACAGTGTTCAAGGCCAGCCTGAACTATATAGCACATATTTCTATCTGAAACTTCCTAAGTATAGCCAGTACTTTGTGTATTCTGCTAGCTTTCTAGCTTTCTGAGCCATGAGCAGAGTCACCCACATATCTCTACTTACAGGATTCCAGGGATTCTCCTGCCGGTGTCTCCAAAACTTGCCAAATTCCTCCTACAACCAGTTTCATATGCTACTGGGCAACACAGTCAGGTATAGTCACAGAAATGACCCTACATCTCAGTAAAACTTACCTGTATTAGCCAGATTTTTTTTGTCACTGTGACCAAATACCTGACATGCTCAAGTTAGTTTGTAATTTCAGTTGTTTAATTCCATTGCCATCTAGCTTCTAGACACAAGTATTTCGGTGAAAGTTTAGGCCATAGGAAAGTTGTTCACTCATAAAAGTCAGGAAACAGAGAAAGAAGGAAAAGTAACTAAGAAAGACAAATCCCTCAAAGGCTTTCCCCTAGTGACCTACTTCTAGGAAATCTCCATGTCCCAGTAGCCCACTAGTCCATGAATTTGTTAAAGGATTAATTCACTTACTGCATATAGTGACCCAATGTTCCTATTACTTCTCTAGGTGACAGGTCTGCATAATACTGCACTGGGGATCAAGCCCTCAATATATAAATCTTTGGGTAAACATTTTGAATTTAAGTCATAACGCATATATATGCCTCATTTTAATCATCCATTCATCTGTCAGTGAACTCCTGTATTGCTTTCAATTTTTAGCTGCTGTTAAAGTGGGTTACAAATATTTCACTGACCCCTTTTTTGCAATTATACTAGATGCATATTCAAAACTGGAAAAACTGGGTTATATGGCAATTATATTTTAATTTTTCTGAGGAATTTTATACTGTTTTCCATGGCAGCTGTGTCAACCATGGGTGTTAATTTCTCCATAGTTTTCCAACACTTGTGGTATTTTGTTTATTTTTGCTGATTTCTTTTGCAGTGCCAGAATTGAACTCAGGGCCTTGCACACATAAGGAAAGCTCTCTACCATCTAGCTATGTTGCAAGGCCTTATTTTGCATTTGTTTTAATTCATACGTGCAATTTATTCATAATTATTTAGTGGAATATATAATAATTTCATACATATCTGCAATAACCAGCATACTTAGCAATTTATTTTCCTTAAGCATTCAAAGTTTCTATGCACTGAGAAACTTTGGACTCTTTTTTAATTTTGAATATACTATAAATTATTATAGACTATAGTTGCCCTACTGTGCTATAGAGCATTAGTGTCAATTGCTCCTATCTGTATATTGTTACACATTATGTAAAATATTGTGACCACCTCCTAAACTTTCTATGCCCTAGTGATCACTGTTCTACTCTTTTTCACGAGATGATCATTTTAGTTTCCACAAACAAGTTTCTGTGTTATTGTCTATATTCTGTGATTTTGCAGAAGACTAAGAGTAAGGATTATGTTTTAATTAATTTCATGGAGGAAATTTCAAGACAGTCTAACATTCAGGCTGTGGTATGCATACTGTTGGATACTTTTAGCCATGTTTAGGGTGAAAATTAGGAACCAAAGGTGGACGGAAAAATAGAAACCTTAAATTTTGGTCCAGAATGAACCATGTATAAAATTGAATTCAAAGTGGAAGTCCCAGTACTATTATGGACTACTGGACTATTTTGGAATATTTTGATGAGTCTACACACCTATAATGTTTAAATGATGGAACTAAACAAGAAAAGAGGATGTAGATGAATGTCCATTTTGTATCTGTGTATTCAAAATGGTTAGGATAGATATGTAGTTACATTCTCTTAATGAAAAGAGGGATTTGTTCTAATAGTGTTTGTAAATAGGATATCATGTCTGCATCTTGTACAGGAAATAACCACTAAGAAGACAGTATACAATGTGTTAATTATTGAAACTGTCCTATCACTTTGATTTGAAACTGTCTCATTGTTATTTATTTCTCAATAAAATTATGGAAAAAAATTGAATTCAAAGCGGGTATTCAAAGCAGAAGATTAGTGCATGACAAAAATGCTAGACAATAGCACATGACTTCTCAATCACAGAAAACGTTCAAGTCATGGCTAGGATGCATACACAGAACAAGTTGTGACAGTCTAGTTCTGATGCTGAGAGATAAAAGACAGACACTACTTACTCCATGAGGATAGCTGCCCTCCTGCCCTTGCAGTGCCTTATCCTAAATGTAGAGCATATCTTTACTTTTCTTGCTTTTTTGTACTTCTTTTCTTTTCCTTTTTCTTTCACCTTAAATCAATATTGCTTCTTCAAGTTCATTGATTGTCTCATTTAATTCTTTGAATGGGACAGGAAGAGCCTGGAACAACTAGAGATCCTCGAATCCAACAACAGCATGGTTTCTAAAGAGCTCTGCAAGATTTCTAAATTATTTTGTACAGGAACAAGTAGAAAAATTCATTGCAGCATTGTAGAAACCAGTGAGACCCCAAACATCACAAACTTCAGGCTACAAAATGTCTCAGTGTTTTACTTGAGAAGAGGGCTTTTAGGGTCCTTGATCATGAAAGACCTCCTAGAGAATCGATCTTGCTGCCTGCAGTAGTCTCAGTGAAGAAAGCACCAGAGAGGGAGGGAGGGAAGGGGGCAGCAAGGGAGGGAGGGAGAGAGGGAGAGAGGGAGACAGGGAGAGAGGGAGGGAGAGAGAGAGAGAAGAAAATTGTAGTAACAAAAAAGCTTTCTATTGTTGTTTCAAGACTGAATTTGGTTCAGGAGTCCCAGGAATGAGTTTTTATTCCCTGCTCAAGGATGTTTAGCAGCAAATAACTGTTTCTTGTCAAGGCAGCAAGCTGAAACAAACTCCCTCCCTAATCATCTCCCGTAAACATAGTCAGCTTAAGATGTATCTTATAAAAATACATGCTTATCGCTAATCAGTAAAAGACCCCTTAGTTACAGTTTGCAGCTGTGTCAAATGAACGTAGTTTTCTGTTGTTCTGTGCTAGATAACACATTTGTTTACCAAACAGCATGTAAAGATTTCTGTTATAAACACACCTTTGCTACCTATGTTCGTCATTGCTCAGTCTTCTCCTGAGTGAGAGCTGGCTGATGACCAGTAATAAAGGCTCTTAAATCTACTATCTGGCAGATCTTGTTCCTATATTGAGTGACCCATAATAATACATGTGACTTGGGACACTTAATGTAGTTTACTTCACAGGTCGTCAACTCTGTCCCTGACCAAAAAGAGAAGATATAAAAATTACCAAAATAATGGTATATATTTTCAATCGATGTTGAAAGAACTGATGGAACTTTCAGTGCCTGTCTAACTTCGTCAAGACAGTGATACAGCTCATCTGCATCCCAGTACAGCCTTGTAAGAATAACCAGCCCGGAAAGCAGAGTGCAATTATCATTTAGCAGCAATATGTAGTAAGATGGTTTATTCTCTTCAGGCATGTGGAATCATGGTGGTAAATAAAACCATGGTTTCATTTTAAGGTTTTATTTAAAAAACAAGCCTTCCACCCAACTCTGAAAGATGTGTCTTCATAGGATTCCAAACTTTCATCTGTATTCTAAGGAAGAGCTATTTCTCCAGACTTATGAGGCCTAACCACAAAAACTGTACTACAAATTTCATATTTCATCATAAGATATACATGTTTTAGAACTTGTAATTCCATACTGTAAGATATTAAGGTAAAGCAGAAATGTTAAAGCAGAACTTCATGGAAAGGAGATACCATTTAAAAATTCAGAGCTGTGGTAGATACTTAGTTAAAGTATGGAAAATATAGGTTACCTGAATTCAAAATTCTATGGTGCAATTAGAAATGTTAAACATTTTTCAAAATATCAACTGAGTATACCAACATATATTTCTTCACTCACACATTTAGCAGCTCTTGGTTCACTTCCATGATAAACTCAGGGGAAAAAAGAAATCCTACCAAGCAGCAGTCCAGCTGACCCCAAGTTTTATAGGTCATTCTTGTACCCTAACACAGAGCCTTCATTGGTATTCTGTAGGTATCTGTACATAGAAATGGTGTGTATCAATTGTAGTTACATCTATTTCATCTAAGGTAAATTGTATACAAATTAAGTTTTGAAGGAATAGCTGGAAATAGGCATAGAACATGTTAGCACTTAAGGAAAATATATAATGGTAGTTCTGAGCTGACCTGCTCTTTTGTTATTCCCATAGAATGCACCTTTTACTTTAATTAGATGAGTTCATTTGAGGAGTTGAACTTTCCAAACACACAGTGCTTCAGGACACTTGAGTGGCATGGTATTTTACATTTTTTGAGATGGCTTCTGACTAAGTTTCCCAGGCTAGCTGTAAACTCAGAATCCTGCATCAGCCTCTAGAGTAGTTGGGGTTTCAGGTATACATTGCTGTGCCTAGTTTAAGTGACATCTTTAATCATCTGAATGAGAGTGTTGGACTACATTGTTTTGAGCATTACTTGGGAGACTGTTCTTACAGGCACAGTGCTTTAGGAAACCTGGAATGGGCAGATACCATGAAACTGGCTGAATATTTAGGAAATAATAATGTAGGTAGAATAATAATGATAATGGAGATGGATGATGGGGAAGGGCCTCCTTTTACAAGTTTTGCACCTGGGCTTTTGAAAAGGTACCAAACTGTGTCAATTTCATTGTTCAGTATTCTAAAGAAAGATCAACTTTTATGATTTTAATGTAAAAGTTTTACTTTAGAGGAGGGCTTTGGTTCATGTAAGAAAACTGACAACTTGAACTCCTTCCAAGCACCCAGGTAAATTAGCACCTAGAGCATCAGGAGATACACAGAAAATAACACTCCACTCTGATATACAGCAACATCTACATTTTATGGACCACATGTAACTGTATCAAAAAAATAAGCACACCGAACATCTGTGCTTGGTATGTTTGGTATTTACTTTATTTTTTCGAAACTGAGGCTTGAACTCAGGTCCTTGTGCTTGTCAGGGAAGCACTTATTCTACTGAACCATTTCTCCGGCCCTATGTTTGCTATTTAGATGTGAGTGTTATAACAGAAACTGTGCTATTTCCCAGTTTTACCCTTAAGGACTGTTTTCCACAAATGTGCACACTGTTAGAAGTGATGACCTCAATAAGGTACAATTGTGAGGGGAGGAATATTTTTCTCTGGGAAAATGGGGTGGTCTCTCAAAAATCTAGTAAAGACAGATGATGGCTGTACTGATTGATACATTGTGTCAAATTGAGAAATTTAGCAGTTTAATTAAGTGCCTCAGCAGGGAGTCAGGATTCTTAGTTTGTAAACATCCGCACTCTGTGCAAGAGGAGGGCATTGACATAGTGAGAGTTCTACAACCTAGCCCTGGGGTAGTTTGTTTACAACATGAGGAGGACAGAGAAGCTGGCTAGAAGGCGCAGCTGCTGCCCTGCCCTGCAAGGCTCTTCACTGTTTTTTGCTGCCCTGCCCAGCTGCCCTCTGCCATGCGCCACTCGGCCTGGGAGCCAGCCGAGGATAGACTAAAAGCTCCACAAGCTGGGATCTAAATACACCTCTTCTTCTTTAACTTTGAGTGTTGGGTATTTTGTCCCGGCAATGAGTAAAAAGTAATTGAGATAGAATTTGGTACCAGAGAAGTAAGGCTATTGCTGTGGCTAAACCTGACCACGTGGATTACACATTTCTGGGAATGGCTTGTGGGAAGAGATGCAAAAGGTTTGGAGATGTCGCCCACTTGCGAAGAGCTGGAGCAACTTCGACTGCTCTGTAGGGGAGATTCTGGTCAGAGCTCAGAGCAGAAGGCTGATAGAAAGCCGGCCTGTAAGGACCAGGCTGGGAGGTTTCTGCTGGGAAGGAGGACTGCATTGCTTGTTGGACTCTGGATGATTTGTGTTTTGCCATGGCAGAAACTTTGTTTGCATTTTGCTCATGTCCAGAGTCATTGCCTGAGACTGAGTTTAAACATGGAGGACTAATTAGGCTGACAAAAGATATGTCAGAGCAGTCGAATATTGAAGCAATAGCATGGCTGTTGTTGGGGGCTTTTAGTTAGATATATGTTGAGAGTCAAGAGCAAAGAGCTCAGCTGGATAACTTAAAATGTGAGTTTGACCAGAAAGAAAGCTCTAATAAAGCTGTGGAATGCAAAGATAGAGCTAAGAGGATCTCCATTGCTGAGCAGGAACAGGAGACTAGACGAGATGTCCTGAGGACATCACAGGAGGTGGAAGGTTCTTGCCCTTTGCAGCCTCAGAATTGCAAGTGTGAGGGACTTTGTTTTGAGGAGAAAGGTGCACAACCCCATGTTCCAGAATGGAGGCAGCGGCCACAGCAGGTTCCAGAATGGTGCTGGCATAGAGAATTTATTCCTGAGAATCAGGGTCAGAGTGCTCAGTGATCCAGGCACTTGACACCTATAGCCAAGAGAGAAGGAAGCCTGGCTACTGCTCCAGCTGGCAGCAGCCCTTGGCATCATCCATGTGGCATTGGTTTTAGGTACATGCAGAATGCAGGAGTTCTGAAGTTAAGAAGGATTCCACCTAGATTTGAGAAGGCCTGGGAGGCCAGGAAGTGCGCCCCTGTGAGGGCAGTGTGTAAAGCTGTGAGTGAGAAGCCCTTCAGTGGAAAAGTCAGAAGTTTAAAAAAGCCAGGAACGTGGATTGTCTAAGGAGAGCTGCAAGGAGGGAGCAAAGCCAGCCCCAGAGAAAAGCCATGGGAGCTACCAGCAGGAGTGCCGCAGGGGTGGAGCTATGTAAGGCTTTTGGAGCTCACAACGCCTTACAGTTGGTCTCGGATGTTCCACATGGAACGACAGGACTCAATGTTTGCCTTTCTGGATTTTGGACTCGTTTTGGTCTCAGTTGTTTGTATCCTGCTGTGTGTACCTTTTGGAATGGTGATATTTATCTTGTGCCTTTGAAGGCTGGAAGTGTTTAACTTTTCATTTGCACAGGGGCTTACAGCTAATTTGCCTTAGATCTTGGAGGAGGCTTGGGATTCAGACTTTTCAGTATTGCTGAAACTGTTAGGACTTTGGCAATTCTTAGAGATGGACTAGAATGCCTTGTTCATAAAAAAGATGTGCATGAGTCTTTAGGGGGGTGCCCAGGGGCAAAATGTGGTGGTACTAATGTAATGCAGTGTTCAAAATGTTCAAGTTGTAAATGTTCATAAGCATGTCTGTGTACCTGGAAACTAGTTTAAGGAAATGTGTGGTTGCCAAGTTGACAAGAGGTGGATTGTATTCATTGATACATTGTGTCAACTTGAGAAGTTTAGCAGTTTAGTTGACTCAGCAGGGAGCCAGGATTCTTAGTTTGTAAACATCTGCACTCTGTGCAACAGAAGGGTGTGGACATTGTGTGAGTTCTACAACCCAGCCCTGGGGTAGTTTGTTTACAACATGAGGAGGACAGAGAAGCTGGCTAGAAGGCGCAGCTGCTGCCCTGCCCTGCAAGGCTCTTCACTGTTTTTTGCTGCCCTGCCCAGCTGCCCTCTGCCATGCGCCACTCGGCCTGGGAACCAGCCCAGGATAGACTGAAAGCTCCACAAACTGGGATCTAAATAAACCGCTTCTTCCTTAACTTTGGGTGTCAGGTATTTTGTCCTAGCAATGAGTAAACAGTAACTGAGACAATCACATTTACCTTTGAGTGAAATATCTGATTGCAATTATATGCATTCCAAAAAGTAGTAAGTTAGCAACCATTTATGTTTGTAGTGTGAGCTATGTTGTATATGTAGTTATAACAATATCATGAGCAAAGATTTAATACCTCTTTGTAGTTCTTCTATCATTGCTGTTAAAATGCACTTCACCTTACTAAAAGTTTTAATGAAATATCACAGAAAGCCAAGTTTAGTAATTACATGTAAAGCTTGCATATCTGCTTAATGCCTGTCTTCACAGGCACATGCCTAGGTCTAGTAGATCGTGATACTACTATCGATGATTTCTGAGCTACACTCACCAAGTCACACAGGAGCACGTAATGTCTGGGTTGCAAATTGGCTGACTGACAGGTATAGGAGGCTGCACCCTCTCCTGGAGAGTGATCAACTGTCACCTGTCCAGTCTGTGTTGGAGCTCTGGGCAATGGGGTCATGAAAGATATTGCAAATTGACCAGGAATGCCCGCTTCATTTCCAATAGGAGTTTGCTGTTCGAGGTGTCTGACCCAAGAACTCAAGCAGTAAAAATGGGCAGGGTACACTAACTCCTTAGGCACCTGATCTGTTGTCACCATCTGTGGCAGCATTCCCACTAGTGAATGGTTTTAAAACACACCTCCCATCATGTCACTTAGCTGCCCCAAACCCTTCTGCATATTACAGAAGGACCTCCTTGAGGAGCTGGCCGCTTGCATCTTCCCCTCCCCCCCTCAAACTGTCAAGGACACCTGGCTACTCACTCCTCTGCACAAACTTGAATTTTTTTTCCTTCTGAAAAGCGCTGTGCTCCCCTTTATCACTAGATGGCAGCACAAGTGTACTGAAAGCCTTTGAGTCTTGGTTTAGCTGTTCACTGGCTTGATTTCTGCAACTTGTGGAAGCAGACTACATTTTAAATAGAGCCCTCAATGGATTTTGAGTACGCAATTAATTTTTCAGCTCTGTGGTATGACAGTTACTCTCCAGCCTGTTTTGATCTCATCACCTGTTGGCGAGCAAGCTTTGCTATGGCATTCAGAAGCCAGATAAGGATCCGCAATCATTCATGAATATTCCTGTTATTGTTGTTGCTGGGATGCTTTAGGGACCATCACCAGGATTCCTGTCACTCTGTCATTTTAATAGGTGCATATCACATCTCATCAGGGCTGAAATTTGCACTTGCTACTTACTAACATTAATACGTTTGGAATATTTATGCATTTTGGATACCATTCCTGTTTGTCTCTACGGTGGCTTCTCTTCATTGTTTATCATATACCAGTAAATTCTGAGAAAGTTCAGTGTATTATAGTTTTCTTTTAAGGTTTGTGATTTTGGTGTAATAGTTGAAAAATATTTCGCTAATCAAAGTTGCAAGGACTAAGTTTATTTTTGTTGATAGCAAAATGAGAATTCGCTGAAAACTGGAATCCAAAGATTACAAACAAATGTGAATTTTAAGCAAAAGGGAAACAGATTTACAAAAGGAGAGAGTCTGGACTAGGAAAGTAGAGGAATCTGTTTTTCTCACTTCGTGGAAGGGCCAACACAAGGAAATACATCTCACACTCACCCCCCCACTGTTTGGGCCCTAGTGGAAACATATAGGACAGAATATCATACCATTCTCTCTTCTGGATGCAAATATAAATAAAATAAAAATAAGTGAGAGTAAAAGTTAACAGTTAACATAGAGCTTGAGGCTTGACCCGTTGGGGACAAAGCAGTAGCACACCTGGGGTGGAGTGAGGTGCACCCCAGGTGACACGCTGAACAGCCCCAGGGTGTAAGTAGCCTAACATGTTGAGATGCGGCAAGGCAAATGGAAGGACTGTTGCCAGCAGCAGGAACTCCAGCTGAGCCACCGGGACAGGGCCACTGCAAGGGAGAGACGGGGCGACAGTGTCCTTCAATTGGCCAGCCCTCTAGGCCGCAGTACCTACAGGGTTTGACAATGTTGAGCTTGTGGAGTTCGCGTGTCCTCTTTGCAGTTCTGAGCACCTCTTGTTGGACCTCCAGGTTCTGCGCTCTTTCCAAGTGCTAAGCTCCCGCGGTAGGAGGATGCTCCGGAGGACAGACCGTCTTGCAGTCCCTCGCGCTAATTCTGCGATTCCGCTCCCTCTTGGAGCTACAGGTAAGGGAACAAAAAGAACATGGCTGAGGATTTCGATTAAGTACGCCATCTGGTGAAATTGCTGGTTTACAGAGAACTCTAGCTCCACCTGCTGGCTGCCAGCGGCCTCACTTTCTCCAGGCACCAGACGTACTCCAGCTTGCTTCAGAGCTCTTGGGGCCAAAACCATGGCAAATTCCCTGCGCTCCATCTTTACGTTCTTCTGTACGTGCCTCTCCTTGGGCTTCGTCGGTTGGATGAGTGAGGCTGGCTGCCCTGGGCGGCAGCGGTGCATGGCTGGGCGGTGAAGGCTATTTATTTATTCAGAGACGCACTCATCCACGC
>NW_004524825.1:2819705-2826713 GCF_000260255.1 Octodon degus
TCCTCTAAAATGTATGTGCTGCCCAGTACTCGCAGAACAATGTTTTCTTCTTTTTTTTATTCCGAGAAGACTAATCTTTCTTTCTTGAGTTCCTCGGCACTTTTGCTACAAAACAACTTTGATCTACTTGCCACCATCTTCACTTTATGGCGCAGGAACCCCTGGTGTTGTGGTTTCTTCCACTTTTTTTCTTTCTCGGCAAATTGTGTTCGTTGGCAAATTGTTTCGGTTGCTTTCCCTGCTGCTCTTTCTCAATAGCTCACCGGAGAGCTCACCCACTCATACCTATTGCTCTCTGGATAGAATGACTTCTGTAGTTTTTCTTTTTCTCACTTTGAAATCCGACATTTTTATCATGATATTGAATAGGAAGCATGCAAACGGACAGTCACCATTTTGCTGTTTTAAGGAGGAACTCATTCAGGCTTGATTTATTAAACATAATGCTGGCTCTAGGTTTTATAGTGGGTGTCCCTTATCAGATTTAAAACATTTTATTAATAATTGACAGCGATACATTAATTTTAAATTTTCAGTGGATGTTGAATCTTGTGAAAAGCTTTCTCTGAAGCCGGGTCAGCCCCGCCCCCTGGGGAAAGGTGAGCCGGGGACTGATACTGGGCATGGGGTCGCATGCCTGTAATCCTTGGGAGGCTGCAAACAGGAGAATCACTACGAGTCCAGTCTGTACAGTGAGACCCTGTAGACCCTATAGACCCTGTACCAAATACAAAAAAAAAGCTTTCTCTATAACTTTTAAAATGATACTCTTGGGCCGGGGAGATAGCTCAGAAGAATAAGCGCTTGCCTGGCAAGCACAAGGTTCTGAGTCCAATCCCCAGTTCCGCCAAAAAAAAAAAAAATTAAGTAAAATGATACTCTTTCAGTTCTTGCAGCGTTCCTAGTTTGGGTTAGTCATGCTGATTAAAAAAAAGGTTCACCATCCTTTCCTTCTGGGCTGCAGCTGCACTTGATCGAATGTATTTGGCTTGCTGAGGGACATTAGATTTGATAGGATGCTTTGTTCATGCTCCTGGGAAGTGATGGGATGCGGTGGTCTCTCAGTGTCTTTCTCTGCACTGGCAGCTGTGCATTAATAGACGTATAGCATAGCTTAGAATTGTCCGGGGTCTCTTACTTGCTGAGACTGTGTAAATTTTATTTTCTTTCTTCCTTTAATGTTCAGTAGAATGTGCCAGTGAAAACATTAAAATATTTTCCCAGGAGTATTTCAAAACATAAACACGTTTTCCTTAATAGATACAAGGATGTTTATTTAGTGTTTTGCTTGAATGAGTTTGGAAGTTCGTGGTTTGCAAAGAATTGATCCATTACTCTCATATTGGAAATGACAGGTGTGGAGTGAATTGTAATATTGTTTGATGGCCCTTGCATTTTTCAAGTGTCTACAATAATGTCCCCTTGTTCCTTCCTGTTAGTAACAATTTTTGCCTTGTTTCTTTTGTAAGTGTTGCATACAGTTCATTGATTAAGTGAGATTCTGAAGAGCCATGCTTTTTTCTTTTATTTGCTATGTGTTCCTTTTCTTTTTAAATCATTGATTTTGGGGCTGGGAAGATGGCTCAGTAGAATAAGTGTTTGCCTGGCAAGTGCAAGCGCCTGAGTTCAATCCCCAGTTCCGCCAAAAAAAATAAAAAAATAAAAAAATAAAACAAATAAAAAAATAAAAATAAATCATTGATTTCTCCTCTCATTTTTTGTTTCTGTTTGCATTGCATTCATTGCTTTCATCATCTGAGTTTTAAAATGTAGATCATTGTATTTGCTGCTTGCTTGATAACTGATTGACACAGGGTGTCTTTGTGTAGTCTGAGCTGGCCCTGAACTCACTGTGCAGCCAGGCTGGTTTGGAAGCTTCAGCAATCTTCCTGCCCCAGCCCCCAGAGTGCTGGGATGACAGACCTGTGCCACTACTCAGGCAGAGCATAGATCTTTGGTTTAAGACATTCCTTGGCTCTAAAAATATGCACATCAGTTCCTGTAAACATGTCTTAAAGCACAGATTTAGCTAGGCCTGAATATTTTGATACGATTTTTAAAATTTTAGTCATTTTCCAGTTTACTTCTTCTTTTACAAATGGGTGACTCAGAAATATGCTATTTTATTTCCACATATTTATATATTTTCCATACATTGGTGAGTATTTCATGCAGATTAGGAAAATAATTTTATTTTACTTTCTTGGTTTGAGTGTTCGGTAAGTGGTGGTTATGCTACGATGGCTGACAGTGTCTTCTGTATTTGAGTTTGTATTCCCTTTTTTGGTTTAGTTTTTTCAGAGATGGGTGTTCCATTGCCATTTAAATATTGTAAGTGTGTGAGCTCAGTAAAATAATCCAATATAGTCCAGTAGTCCATAATAGGAGTGGGTTATCTGTAGGACTGGCAATGTCAGAAGTTTTTTTTTTTCCTGTACAGGGGATGGAACTCAGGACCCTGCGCTTGCCAGGCAAGTGGTAATTCTACTAAGCTATCTCCCCAGCCTGTCAGAAGTTGTTGACTTGAGCCTTTTATAGCTCAGCATATTAATATGGCTTTACTTTTTACACCTCATTTGCATACTTTTCTGCTGCATGGTTAAGACCAAAATAAAGCAAGACCTATATAACAAGAAATGTAACTTTTGTATCCGACAAGGTCAATGAAATCCCCTCAGGATTTATCCTGTAATCCTGTACCACAGTTTGAAGATCCTTTGTCAGTGTCAGCCATGTGGATGAGTCACGGCCATTGCTTGACCAATTTGCTCTCTGTGAAAGTCTGAGATGAAGGACCATTTTGTATCTGCATATACAAAATTGTTAGGATTTATAAAGCTACTTTCTTTTAATTCAATGACAAGAAAGATTTGAACCAATAGTGTCTGGACAGGATATCATGTCTGCATCTTGTACTGTGAATAACCACTACAAAGACAACAATATGCAGTGTATTAATTATTGAAACTGTCCCACTAATTGGTTTAGAAACTGTCTCATTGCTATTTCTCAATAACATTAATAAAAAATAAAAAATAAATAAGAAAAGAAAACTTAAAATTGAAAAGAAAAATGTGTCTCCAAATAGGATGTACACATCCATAGGTTTGGTAATCTCCTGAAGAAATAGAAGATTTAGCCTCTGAGAATGTTTAATTAAATGACTTTTAGTTTTTTTTTTTCTTTTGGCTGGCTCCGAAGGCCTTCAGGGCAGGTTGGGCTGGCTGAAGTTGTGGGGATCGAACCACAGCATCCTGAGCCTGACTGCTTTGCTGAAGCAGCCACTTAAAGAACAGAGCTATGAGGCAGGCACCCAAATGACAGAAGGATTTTTTTTGGGGGGGGGGGTTGGCTCTGAATGCCTTCAGGGCAGGTTGGGCTGGCTGGAGTTGTGGGGATCGAACCCCAGCAACCTGAGGCTGACTGCTTTGTTGAAGCAGCCACTGAAAGAACTGAGCTAAGGGGCAGGCCCCAATTAAATGACTTTTAAAAATGGAAAAAAAAAGCAGTGTGATTAGATCATCCCACTGACTGGTTTGGCGTAGTTCTGCTAGGATTAAGGGTGTGGCTGCTATACCCTTTCTAGGGCACAGAGCCTGCATATGAGGGACACAAGGAATCTTGTGTGTCCCCCCAGCTTGTTGCTTTTGCTGTCTTCCACCACCATAAACTTTTGCCCTTCTACCATGTGCCAGCCTATGTTAAAGCCAGCGGATTATGGACTAAACACTACAAACTGCGAGCCAAATAAATCTTTCCTCTTTAACTATCGATGTTGGGTGTTTTTGTCTCAGCAACTAGAGAAAAGTACCTAAGACATGATTTATTTTTTAATCTTTTTCTGAGATAATATTTAAAAACTATAGAGGAATGATCCAAAAGCACAATAATTTTTTGTTTTGTTTTGTTTTTGCAGAACCGGGAATTGAACTCAGGCCCTTGCACTTGCCAGGGAAGCACTTATTCCACTGAGCCATCTTCCCAGCCCCTTCAATAATTTTTAAGTGTAAAAAAATTGATCACAGTAGAACAGCATTTCCACTGAGCCTCCGCAGGAGGCTCCCAACTTATCCTCCTGTTCTTAGCACTTTCTGAAACAGTTCTGGAAGTACTCTCTGGTAAGTATCCTTATGAGATGTGGTCACAAATACAGTGAGTGCTACTGCTGACTAATAACCAACAAACTCATGAATATGGTGTGTTGACTTATACCTCATTCATGGATCTGATGCCACAAGACTTCTGGCTGCTCCCCAAGGTCAAAATGGCTATGAAAGATAAATGTCTTGAGTTTATCCACAAGACTGAGGCAACCATTACTGCACAGCTAAAGATACTCCTGGAAGAGCACTTCAACAACCGTTTCAGAATGGAGCAAGTATAATGGGATGAGTGTTTGAAGTGAGGGTTAGTATACTGAGTGGGGTTAATGGCAGTATCTCTTAATTTGAACTTAAATATACACTATATTTTTAAACCACACCTCATACATTTACCTGGGTACACAGAAGATCAGGTTCTCAGAGTACAATGCCCATAGGGGATTTGGAGCAGTTCCAGAAACATACCACCTGTGATGGCAAAGCCCAGCCCTCCTGAGCACATTTGTGTTTGCCATCTCTCCTTCTGGAGTTTGGTGGGCACAACATTGGCAGCTCATGGAGTGTCAGACCTACCAGGCATGGACAAGTGATTTGTTTGCTTGATATAATGATTGGGATCTTCAATGACTCCCCAGAGCTGGATTCTTTGGGTCTCTAGTGCATGAACAGAGCTCTTGTATTTCTCTGCATTTACTTTTATGTGTGAATATTATAAAATAATTCTACAAATTATGTGTCCTGTATTAAATCTGTTCCCTTGCAAATCCTCGCTACAACAGTTGCGCAGTATGAACAGTTTCCTTCTTGGAGCAAGCCTGGTGCCCATCCTGAAGTTACTCACTTTAAAGTTGTTTTTAGGATCCAGCAGAATATTTTAGTTTCAGGTCCCTACGGACAGTGCCCTGGCTATGGCACTGGGGTATAGCACACGAGACCTGCCTGGACAGTATCTGCACCTCCTCTTCCGGCCATCCATTGCTGACCCACCTGAGGTCCAGCACTCTCCTTCCTTCATGCTCCAGTATCATGTAGACTGTTATGTGTTTCAATGACCTGCAATACCTGGCCCACATTGGTTTTCTTTTCTTTTCTTTTTTTTTTTTTTGCGGAACCGGGGATTGAACTCAGGCCCTTACACTTGCCAGGCAAGTGCTTATTCCACTGAGCCATCTCCCTGGCCCTGGCCCACATTGGGATGATGCAAATCTTTTATAATACTCATCTCAGATATAAGTAAGGTGGGCTTGCATCCCTTTTGCAGGACTTTCATTTTCACCTGCATCCCAATTCAGAGATACTTGGCCACTATTATGGGAGAGAATCTGGCCCTGGCTGATGGTTCTAGTACCTGATAATGATCTGTAAGGTTTTCCTCATAGAAGGAGTTATTTGTGAGGCTCAGGCCCAGCCATGATGTTACCTACATTCACTACCCAAACTGAGCATCATGACATAACAGTGCCACAATCACCAATACCCCCACCCCCAAAAGCCTATGCATGAATCTCAGAGGTCAACAAGCAAAAGCTCCCAATATGACAAAAGTCCCACACAGCCATGGCCTTAATTAGCTAACCTTTGAAGTGACTTCATGCTAGCTCCTTCTGATATAGGAGCACAAAATAGCCCAATCCAGCTGGCCAGAGCCTCAGTGATTCTATCTGAACTTTATCCTATCACAACTTTTGGCTTCAAGTACCATTTACACTTTAATAATATAAAACCCAAAAACTGCAAAACTTTTTTGCTTTTATGGATTATAGAGATTGGTATTTAGATTTTTTAAGACTAGAAGCAGTACGTATTTAGAAGGCCAGGATGACAGGCATTCCAGGAATGGCCCTAGTATTACACATTGCTAGCCTTTGTGCACTTGCTTTGTTGGGAAGCAAGGTTGACTAAGTGTAGGCAGGATAAGTTTTTAGGGCAATAAATCTATTTTGTATGATACTATAATTGTGGTTGCTTGACAGTACCTATTTTCCAGAACTCACTGAACTAGACAAGGACATCATTGTAGACTCTTTCAAACTTCGAAAGTTATGGTGTAAGCAAGAAATGTATTTAAATCACTTTGTAACCCATCGTGCAACTTCAAGTTGTAGTAACGAGAATGTGGCAGTCCCAACCAACATGAACACAGGCTTGGGGGATTGGAGGCAGACATATTTCAAAAAGATTTTGCGAATTCATTGGGTCCTCAAATGAACATCAAACTTCTTAGACATCACATGGAATGGGTATTTTCCATCAAGTATTGATATATTAAACTTTAAATCCCTACAGAATGTGAAGAAAAAAAGAAAAAAATGTTAAATTAAAAAATATTTTAAAAAGTAGGAATCAATGATCACATATTTTTACACAGAAATTTAGAAATCTACTCATATACAACATTGGAGCAACTGTGTCTGTAAACACAAGGGAAAATATATACTTATGTATATATACACTAAAATGTGGTTAATTGTACTGCTGATTTCTGCTGGTCTTCTGAAGCAAGTAGTTAATGTTCAATTTAATTTCTTTTTCTTTTTTTTCACTTTATTTCTTATAACTTTCTGGTTGGTGTTACTCATTTTGTGCTTTTTTTTTAAAAACCAGTTTTGCATGTTTATATCTGATAACCTAAAACACTAATTTGAAGATAATATTATGCAATGCAGCAGCCACGGCTGAATTCCCTTTGTTTAGTGAAAATTTCAATTCTGAGTCATTGCTAATGCTTTATTTTTTACTGTTTTGTATTCCTTAAAAAACTAGAAAGAGTAACCAATACATGTGCACCTGTACTCTGCAGTAGAGTACTATCCACAGACACTTTATACACTTTGTGTTTCTAGTGATGCAAAGTCCACACACACATTTGGTAGAAACACTCAAGAGTGTGCTGAATCTACATCAG
>NW_004524825.1:2827153-2832776 GCF_000260255.1 Octodon degus
AGATCAAAAGCTAGAGGCCAGGGTGGACCCCTAAGAAGAAGCTGTGTTATATTTAGGAAAGCAGGTACAAGCTTTGCGGCTTAGCCTGTGCCTGTGCCGTCATGGAACATATTGACTCATTTGTGTAACTCCTGCTTTGTACAATACTGCCTGCTACGAATGGAAAAGGATCTAGGCCCACATGGTGGGAGTGTGGATCCCTTCTGATGTGGGTTTCCACCTAACTCAATTATGTAAAGAAATTGTGGATATAATTTCTGCTTATTTTCCCACTGCTGATGCTTCTGCTTAGGCATTCAATATTTTTAAAAGGTTGAAAATATTTTCCCTGCATGGCTTATTCTGGGATCTGATCCTTGATCATTTCAGCTGTCTTATGGCTTCTGCTTTAAATTTTGCCAGGAATTACTGGGCCTGAGGGAAACTACATAATCTATGTGTTGTCTTTCACAAATAACAGTTTTAAAAAGAGGGGGAGATGTTGGAAGCCAGACCCTGAAATTAGTGGATCTTGATGAAGAAATGGTCTGATTAAGACATAAAACGTTGTAAAGGGCGCCAGATTCCTTATTCTGCAGTTTGAGCAATGGGTCCAGTGGTGGACTTCGTGTTTCTTCAGTTTATCAGTTTGGTCCCGGGAAACAATTCTGACACGAGTAAAATAAGAAAGTTTTGAGGTACTTTGGAAAAGTTCGGGGCACAGGAACAAGACATTTCTATACATAAGCTTGACACAAAAGAAATTCATTGCTAGACCAGCAGTCCAGAACTCCTGAACACGGCTTTCTTTCTTTTCCTGCCATCTTCCCCGATCCCATCTCTGAGGTATGGACGAAGGTATCCACAGCATGTGCACAAAACCTTTAACCCATGAGCCCTGGGGAGACTCTTATGCTAACCACAACAGAGGGGCTGGGTGTAGTTTGGGTTCCAGCTGAAACTTCTTCTTGTTATAACACCACCTCAGTCATGTGTGGGTAACAAACACATCGGTGGGCAGAAATTCTCCTGGCAGGACTATATTGGCAAAAGGAAAACATCATTTCTATTATATGTAACACTAATGGGACTCACAGTAAGCATCCCTATGAAGTGAGGCAGTGGAAATGCACTGGGTAGCTTTACACGGATCCAGAATGAAACACTGGAATACTAAGCCAAGCAGAATCGCTGGAAGAGGTCTACTACGGAGCATATTGGAAAAGATACACATTGAAGAAATTTGTGCTGTGTTTTAACGTTCACAATAGCAATCATGACCAAAGATGCAGCAAGCAAGTAAGACCGAATGGCCCAACTGGTTGGTATCTGCCAGCCTCTGTTACTGACAACAGTGCTGTTCAGCATCCTGATGTGTTGAGTAGCCACACGGGAAGGAACGCGCACTCCGTATGAGGTCACGGCACGGGATCCCAGTCATCCCGGCTTATCCAGCTACGGCTGCTGC
Source organism: Octodon degus (assembly GCF_000260255.1). Classification (NCBI taxonomy): domain Eukaryota; kingdom Metazoa; phylum Chordata; class Mammalia; order Rodentia; family Octodontidae; genus Octodon; species Octodon degus. The sequence goes on from NW_004524825.1 coordinate 2,828,601, forward strand.
CACATGAATAACCTGCCAGGGACAAGGACCACTGCTGGATCCCCAGTGACACCACTCCTCACAGAGCCAAGTCAGCCGTGTGCACAAGACCGAGAAACAGAGATTCTACTTTACTGAAAATTGTACAGGTGTGGGATATGGATTTGACTACCTTGCTTGGTGTACTTATCTGGCACCATGAACAGAATCCTTGCAGACAGATCCATGAACTCAGGATACTGCTCATGATCACCTTGAGCCCCACACCACTAATAGCAAGGCTGGTCCTCAGTGGCCACATGACAGGAGGTCCAAATATGCTGTCTCATACTGGACCATCCAGGAACAGTGCAGTAACATACTGGTCCTCTGAGCCAATGGAACAAGTGCTTAAAGTGAAAATGAGTCAAAATTGGAAGGTGATAACCTATAAAGGTGGATTTTCATTTTCCACAGTAGAATATACTCTGGGTCTATTTTCTCCCCCTGACAGCAATAAGTAGAACACAAGATTCACTAACCAAGATGTGGAATGACCACACACCTTGTAACTTGAGTCTTGCATAGGAATTTGTACTTCCAGCCCACAGGCTTACATTCTGCACTTCTCTACATGTGCTGTCCATTAAGGTTGACCTGTTCATAATTTTATCTATGCAAGATTAAATTGTAGTTTCTCAAAAACTCTACTTCTATCTCAGCACTATACAATGTGCAATGGTTGAGTTCCATACTGCACAGTGCTAGAAAAATGGAATACTCCCACCCTGAGAAATAATTAGCTCCCTGGGGAGCTCGAGCTTTAGGTCCCACCTGGACACTGCAGTTTCCTGAAGCCCCAAACTTCTGTGGCTAAGCACACACCTCTGTCTGCGCTCTGCTAGATGCCACCCTGCAGTGCCCTTTACTTGCCTTCTAGGTCCTTTGATGATATCTCTTATCTTTCAACATAGGTGGTCCTCATACACTTCATCTTATAGGGTAGTGTGATTCTATTCACTGCAGTGAACTCACATCTCTACCACATACACAGACCTTATTGAGGGCTAAAAGGCCCTGAAGGGTGGGGGTTAAGGGGGCCCAGGACAGATGAGCTTCTTTATGGACTGTAAATGTCCCTCATATAATTGAATAAATAAGACACATTCATATAAACATGGAGCTTAATTGTAAAGCAATTTAAAAAAGAAACAAAGTAATGATTTTCATCCTTGTGTGATTTGCATACTTCCAACTTGATGCAAACTTCTTAATCATTTTCAGGGAAATTCCTATTCCAATGCAATAGTATCTTCTTCAAAGTAAAATGAAACTTTTCCAGGTTGGATTTACAACATAACAGTCTTACACATGGCACGGATAAACAAAATTGTTGCATGACCAATATCACAGAAATTCACATGCAGCTCGGACATTACAATAAATTGTATCACAAAACTAAAGATTTAAATGAGAACAGTATCATTATTCAAATAAGGTACGCAAGTTACACCAAACTTGCCAAAAGGAACAAGACTTCAAAATATTACAAAGAGGACTGTTGATAGAGCCCACCAACACAGTGCATTCCTGGCAAATGTGAGGTCCTGTGTACCCCAATATGCAAACAAAAAGTCATAAAGAAAAGTTGTCACCATTGGGTGAGGTGATGCGCTCCTGTAATCTCAGCACTGAGGAGGCTGAGAAAGGAGGCTCACCATGTGTTTGAGGCCAGCCTTCACTACAAATGAAGATCAAGGTGAAACTCTACCACATAGTAAGATTCTCACTCAGAAAAACCGAAAGGTCAGTACCACTCCCCTCAAAATAAAAGACGTGTCATTTTCAATAACCCAAATGGAACAGGCATCAAGACAGGATGCATGGTAGTCATTCTCTCCACTACTCCTTCACTACTGAGAGAACTGTGTGTAGAAAAAAGAAAAAGAAAAAGAAAAAAGAATGGGACTTATTGCACATGCGATGCAAGTTAAGTAGTGACTTGCTCATGAACACCAGTTCCTGGCATGAGCCTTGCTCCTTTACTGGCCCGTATCTGATGCATGGGCAGCCTCTTGCTCCTGTCCCAGAGCGTCTGCATACAGACGTGGGTAGGTACTGGGTTCTCTCCTATTAACCTCTGCCAAATGCTCCAGGACTTTCATCTTGGTGGTTTCAGCGTGGGCCCTTGGACCCCACAGGAACTCATAGCGAGCAGGATCACTGTTGGCCACCTGTCGGTACTCTAGATATCCTAACTCTACCAATTTTTCAGTGATGAATTTCCAGGGCTCCTTAAGAACAAAGTGATCATTCTGAGCTAACATGTCCCTTTTTCTTAGGTATTCCTTGATGTCGTCCTCACTGGCACAGTTACCTTTCACGAAGATGATAGTCAGGATGACTATCAAGAGGTCGATTTTGGAAAGGCACTGGTAATTAGCACTGTATATCCCATTGTAAGTGAGGCCCAAGATAGGCAAAAGGGCATAAGTGTGGCTCGTGGGGTCCACTTCCCTCATTTCAATGCCGAAGTTCATACACATGGTTTCATAGAGTTTCTTGAATACTGGCGTTTGTTCGTTATCATAATCAGGGCCCAAAGTGCGCAGCATATCTGCTTTCGTGATTGTCTCCTGCTTTTGATACTTCCATATCAGGTTTGTCAACACTCTAGCTATGCTGTCATCTATGAATGCATAGGACAAGAACTGAACAGCTACCTCGTCTTGGGCATTGCATATGTCCTCCTCTTCGTTCCAGCTGGAACTCTCACTAGATTGGCTCACCTGCCTGGAGGCCATGGCAGTGGTGGAGAGAATATTCCCTGAGGATACCTGGGAAAACTTGGTGCCCTACTCCAAGTCCTTGCTGGAGCAGAGAGTAGAGCCCTGAAGAAAGAGCAGCCTGAGGAACAGTGCTGCTACTTCCTCTCTCCCAGACTTCAATATCTGCACACCTGCCAAGCTCTGTGCCCCTCTTTGTAAGATGATGTCCCACTAAATTGCTGTGCTGTTTCCTCTGACAATGAAGAAGCTTCAAGGTTCCTTCGTGATAGTAATTCAGATACCTGTAGGAGAGATGAAGACTGTGAATGTCCTTGCTTGGCAAAATTGCTTGTTATCTCCCCCAAAGGCCCTTCTCTTTGGGTGGTGTTCACAGGGTTCTGTCGTCCTAGAGGCACTGTATCCAAGAATCTGCGATAGAAAGCCAGCCTCTCCTCAAGGTACAGCTGAATTGCTGCACTCTGACATGCTGGATCCAGATGGAAACGGTTCGTTTAAAGTTAGCATTTTTTCTTATCTTTTTATCAAACTTTTCTCATTTTTCCTATCCTTTTTATAAACTTTCCTTCTTTTTACTCTCCATACAATATATGTTTTCTATTTTTTGTGTCACCTTCAATTTCTCTTCAGTTTTTTGTGTTCTTTTACCTCATTCTACGAACATGCTTCTAGTCCTTAATGAGCTCTTTTGTGCAACTTCTTTGTCTTTCTTACATCATATACTTTGAGCTTTCCTATCTTTCTTATGCATCCTCCCTTTCACAGATACAGTATGATTATTAGTATAATGAGTAAGATGTACTATTCTCTGTACAGCTAGTTAAGGTTATAGTATCACTGTTATTTTTCCTCCCATCAGCAGGGCTATAGCTGTTGCATTTAGTATGTATTAGCTGTACTAATTTGGGTTGTCTGTGTACTCTCAATTGTCTTAATTTTCACACTTAAACTGTAGATTTCCACTCTTTGGTTAATTATGGTATGTGATTGCTACAATTTCCATTTTATTATCAAACTTGTGTTGGATGATACTGCAGTAACTGATTTCCTGGATGATGCCAGGGTAACAGAGTAGTTGACAATAATGGAATTTCTCTGTATGGGAATACCCAGATTTCCCTTGTGAAATTAGCAATACTAGGATACATTCCCAGCGAACCTGTTGGTGAGCCCAGTATATATTATCTTTCCCTCCTAAATTAATAGGAATAGTCAGATCTCCAGGCACAGGGAAAGGATTGCCATTTCCTATGTCCCAAGTCCATCCCTGAAAAGCAGACGAAGTCAACACGCTTTTGTTATAGGAACAAAGTCTTTCAATCATAACTATTGTAAACTTCAGCAAACAAAAATTAGAAGCATGAGAAGACAATGTCTCCTGAATGTCTCCCCAATTTTCCAAGTATCCCAAATCCAATCCCAAGGTTTTGTG
>NW_004524825.1:2833554-2834719 GCF_000260255.1 Octodon degus
GGTGTTTGTAAGTGGGATCACAAGTCTGCATCTTGTACAGCAATTAACCACTAAGAAGAATATATGCAGTGTATTATTTTTTGAAACTGTACTTCCGATTTGATTTGAAACTGTCTCATTGTTGTCTGTTTATCAATAAAACTTTGAGAAAAAAAAGAAAGAAATAGGATACATGAAGCGGATTCAAAGAGATATGCAGGAAATTAAAACCTTGATTACAAGCTGGAAAAACCATTTGAATAAAAGTGAAAATAGACTTTCTGACTTTGAAGTTACTATTGAACTTAGTGAAAAGGTAAGAAAAGATCTTTTAAGAACAAACTACGAAGCAGGACAAAATGGTTTGACATATGCAAGGTGATGCAGAGATGAACAACATAAGATTAATAGACATCAATGAGAAAGAAGAATTCAATACAAATGACAGAAAAAGAATATGGGCAGAATAACAGAAAACTTCCCAGCATGGGGAAACAATCTGACATTCAGTGAACTAAAGCACATAGAACTCCAAATATCATCAACCCAATTAAAAGAATACCCAGGTACATTATATTCAAGATCCCAGAAATTCAGCAAAGAAATAGTACACTAAAAGCTGCTAGAGAAAAGACACAGATCAAATTTAAAGGAAAACCCATCAGAATAATGGCAGATTTCTCTTCACAAAACATAAAGTGAAGAAGAGCATGGAGCAAAGTAGTAAAGGTCTTGCCAATCTCCCTCATGAACATAGATGCAAAAACCTCAAAAAAATCCTAGCAAATAGAATACATCAAATCATCAAGAAGACTATACACCATGACCAGGTGGGACTCATCCCAGGGATGTAAGGATGGTTTAATGTACACAAATCTATAAATATAATACACTGTATCAATAGAGCCACATCTAAAAACCACATAATCATTTCAATTGATGCAGAAAAGGCTTTTGACAAAGTGTAACACACATTCATGCTCAAAGTCCTACAAAAAATTGGAACAGTTGGCCTCTAGTTCAATCTGATAAAAGCCATCTGTGACAACCCAACAGCTAACATAATATCAAATGGGGAAAAATTGAAATCTTATACTCTCAGATCTGGTACAAGACAAAGATGTCCTCTATCACCAGTCCTATTCAATATAGTTCTGGAATCATTAGCTAGAGCCATTATACAAGA
>NW_004524825.1:2835556-2837895 GCF_000260255.1 Octodon degus
CTCTCTGCATGCCGAAAACTAAAACTTGACCCAGGTCTATCATCTTGCAGTAAGATAAATTCAAAATGGATTAAAGATCTAGACATTAAAACAGAGACACTAAATCTCCTGGAAGAGAAAGTAGGAAGAACTCTTGAAGAAATAGGGGTAGGCAAAGAGTTCATGAACAAAAATCAAATCACATGGAAAAATTTGAAAGAATTAACAACTGGGAACACCTCTTATTGAGTTTTCACATACCAAAAAAAAGAAAAAATTACCAACCAAGTGAAAAGACAACTCACAAATTTGGAAAATGTCTTGACTAATGAGCACTCAAGAAAGGTCTGCTCTCTAGAATTGATAAAGAACTAAAAACCATTAGGGCCCCGAAATTTAAAGACCCAGTCCATAAATGGGCATCTGAGGTAAATACACACTTCTCAGAGGATGAAGTTAAAGAAGCGAATAAATATATGAAAAAATGCTCCACATCACTAGCCATCCGTGAAATGCAAATTAAAACAACACTGAGATACCATCTCACTCCAGAAAGAATGGCTATCATAACGGAAGCAACCACAACAAATGTTGGAGAGGCTGTGGGGAAAAAGGAACCCTTCTCCACTGCTGGTGGGAATGTATCCTGGTGCAACCATTATGGAAATCATTATGGAGACTCCTTAAAAACCTAGGACTGGAAATCTTATTCAAACCAGCTATTCCCCTAATGGGAATTTTCCCAGACCAACTGAAAACATCATTATCATAGTGATATATTTGTACCTATGCTTACAGCAGCACAATTTGTGATAGCCAAATCTTGGAAACAACCAAGATGCCCATCACCTGAGGAATGGATGAAAAAGATGTGGTATTTTTGTAGAATGGAGTACTATTCAGGTATAGACAATGATAAACTCAAAGCCTTTATACACAGGTGGATGCCACTTGAAAATAGACTCATAAGTGAAATAAACAAGTCCCACATGTGTAAATATCCAATAGTCTCCCTAGTATAAGAACTCAAAGGAAGAAATAAAAATAGAAATACATAACACAAGAGGAAAGCGGGACCTTAAGGATTAGACAAGGACAAGCAGGCAGGGAGAAAACCTAGGAAATATGACAGGGGCAAAGACATAGATTTATATGCACAAGATGGGTAAGGCAATGGTCCTGAGCATCTTCAGCATGTTTTTGAAACTAGCAGTTAATTGGCAGTATTCTCACCCTAACTATATATGCTGATACCTGCGAAGTAAGCAACTACACTGAAGAAAGCAATGTGTAATGGCAGGGTCATGCTCGGATTGCCTGCCATTCTAGTCTTCTAATTACCTTCTGCTTGTCATGACATACCAATTACTGCCATACTGTCTCTCAAGTAAATGTTTGTTTAAAAAAGGGTAATAAATGAAAAGAGGAGACAAAAAAGTCACAGGACTATCCTGCTACAAGGCTGGGTAGGTTTAGATTTCTAAATTTCTGCGCAAAAATATATAAATGTTTATTCTTATTTTTTACTTTTATCTCTTAAATCTTTTTCTTCCTATTCTGGAGGGACTCAAAGTTTAACATATCAATACTTGATGGAAAATACCTGTTCTATGATATGTCTAAGATGTTTGATATCCAGACAGATAGTGAGGCTAAGCTCAACTGCCTATGTTGTAGGTTGATAACAATACACCTCTCTTCTGGAGGGTTATGAACCTAAGTTTTCAGACCAAAAATTAGAGAAAAAGAAGGGCTGCAAGACAGCAAACATTTTGGCCCTAGCCTTTCATGGTCAGCGAAGAATCAGGACATAGGAGAACCTGTACTGTAACATCATGTAACTCAGTTGTGTCCCAAATCTTCTCATCAAGGAGATTATGGGGCCACAGAGGAAAGTGATCAATGATGTACAGTGTACCTAAAGAGAGAACCGTGGAGAGAAAACCTTCCCTGAGGGTTTCACAGAGAGCAACTTGGTCAAGCAATGGCCGTGACTCATCCACATGGCTGACACTGACAAAAGATCTGCAAACTGTGGTACAGGGTTTCACGTTAAATCCTGAGGGGATTTGAGTTACCATGTCAAATACAAAAGTTACATTTTTTGTTACATAGGTCTTGCTTCTCTTGGTCTTAATCATCCAGCAGAAATGTATGAAAGCGAGGTACTAAAAGTAAAGCCATATTGATATGCCAAGCTGCAAGAGGCTCAAGTCAGCAACTTCTGACATTGCCCGTCCTGCAGATAGCACACTACTGTTATGGTCTCCTGGAATATGTTGGATTACTTTAATGATTTCACGCTCCTACAATACAGGAGTGGCCATGGAATACCATCTCTGACAAAAGTCAACAAAGAG
>NW_004524825.1:2838440-2842392 GCF_000260255.1 Octodon degus
CAGGCTGGCAGAGGAGCAGAATCCAGAGGCCCTCCCTTCTCTGGTGCAGGCCCAGGTGCTCAAGTTTCCCTCTGCTGACCTGAGGATGCCTCTGGTGTGTCAATGCCACCATCTCCCTAGGACAGCAGACGGGGAAATACTGGGCAGGTGACTCTTCTCTGAGGTCCTGCCTTAGGTCACCCCCACCTGCTAGCAGGGGCAGGCTGTGCATGTTTCGATCTGCTGACCTGAGGCCACATTGCTCAGACCAAGGCCTTCTCTTCCCTGACACCAAGGGGAAGGGGAAAAGGTGCACTGCATGCACCAGGGGTGACAACTGGGTGGAGGGCATCCTCTATCCCACTGACAAATGTCCCCTCAAATCCCTCTAGGACCTTCCCTTGAGCCCTGGAAGTTGACTATCAGTCTGCCAAACTGAATCCTCAATTCGCAGACCCTAGCTGGGATGCAGGAGAGCACTCAGAGGGAAAGAATGGGCAGGTTGTGTCCCATCTGTCAGGTGTCCTTGGCGCCATAGTCCTGCCTCATTTTTTCTCTTCCCTGGGCCAGCCCTGCTATCTCCTTTCCCCCAGGCCTTACACTGTCTTCAAAGCCTCCAAGGGCCCTCAGAACCTTGTATAAAACCAGGAATCCCCTGCCTATTAAATCTCCTTGGGGCTTCCCTGGACTCAAGAGCAGGGACTGGCTTCCATGGTGTCCTCCTGCTTCTGGAGTGTAAGGTACTCTCCTGTGTGACTAAGACTGGCATCATTCTCAGGGCCTCACCTGTAGAAGTTGGGAGCCCACACATGCAGGCACTGTGTCCAGGGTTTGCCAGGACTGGTATCAAAGTTCCACACAGGGGCTCCTCCTGTCACATGTCCCCTATTTCTACCTCTGGAGCCTGAACCTGTATCCTGGTGTTAGAACCTGCATCTGTGTTCCCATGAATGTGGCAGACTGACTGTGACTTCCAGGTGCCCTGGGTCCAAAGAGTGAAGGGGAAGCATTCTGGTGAAGCCTAACTCTGTGGGGTCCAGGTGTGACCACAGAGATAGATCTGAATTGTGCAGAGAACTTCACCCTCCATAGAAACTCACCTGGAGTGGGAACAGGATCGCTCTGCTCCCCTCACATGAAGGGATGACATCAGAACCAGGCCCTCCCCTCTCACTAAGGCCAGAGACTCAAGTCAGTGGTTGTCATGCACATACCTTCACGTGGCTGACAGAAGCTGCTAAAAGGAGCTGTCTCAGGCTGCTCTTTCCACCTCAGACCTCAACCGGCTGGCCCGCTAAGCCAAAACACCAGTCATCCTGTGCCAGTAGTAGTGTATTCCTTTTGAACAAAGACTCTGGCAGTGTGGATTTCTAAGGCATAAAGCAAAGTGGAGTGTCCTGGCAGAAGTGTCCCAGGTACAGGGCTGGTAACACAGGCAAAAATTATTAACTGGGGACTTCCACAATTACCCCAGACCCTCAGCCTGAACTAACTGAGCCCAGGGACTCTCTACTGCTTCTACCTTAAGCAAGGGCCTCAGATCCAGGCTCTGAGGCCAAGGAGTATCCTGAGGCATAGGAGATGCTCACTTGAGAATTTTCAATGCCAAAGTGCACTGCAGAGAGCAGAGACAGGTAGCGGGCATATGCAGGCCTTCTACCTGCTTCCTCTCTCCCTCTCAGCCCCTGAACTTACCCAACCAGTCTGGAGTCCTATCTTCTGAGCTCACCTGAAGTGTACCCTTCAGGACAAGACTCCCACTCCCAGGGTCCCTGTGACATACACAGGCAACGACCTCATGCTTACAATTCTGTGCCTCTGTGCTTCAGGGCCCACAGCACAGGTAGATCTGTGTTAGCTGGAGAAGCTCTATGACAGCAGGGGCTTGAACAGTGTTCCCAGAGCTTTACTTTGAACCCACTAAGCCCTGTCCACTCTGCTTTCTAGACCTGAAGCACACTGCAGAAAAATCTCTGAGATCAAATGCCTGTTTCTCTGAGAATTTGCACCTGGAGCTAATCTAATAAAAGAGGCAGGTGTGGGTTACTTTGGGAACCCTATCTCTAGGCTCAGCTTCCTCCCTCAACTCTGCCTTGACTTCCCTGACCACAGGCCACTTTATCATCCCTGGTGAAACTTAGTCTTCAAGAAAAGGCTTTGATACTGATTACCCACTGAAGAGAAAAATGGTGCTCTAGTTTTGCACTATGGATTCTCTGAGGGTAATCTGGGCTCTCATCTTAAATTTTTTTCGCATTAGTGCAAGGCTGACACCACAGGTTAAATCTGGATTGTTCCAAGTTCGACTCTTTGGGATGAGGCTTCCTCACTCCTCCCACAACCCTCATCGAGATCCCTAAGACAGCCCAACCCAGCTCTCTTCCCTCTCCTTACCTGAAGTGCGCAGCTCACACCCGGATCTCCTGTTGCTCTGACTGACAGTGGAGGCAGTGAGGGGGTGTTCTATCTGGGAATGTGCACGGGGTCTCTCTGGTCTGACAGCAGGAACACAAAGAAATTCTGCAGGCTCCCCACTACTCCCTAGGGAAGACACCTTGTTGCCTGGCAAGGCCTGTACTCCAGTCCTCTATGCACCTCATTGTGTTCCCCAAGGTCCAAGGCACCATCTCCCTGGGTCCTTTATTTTTTCCCCCTGGGTCTTTTAAATCTGAAGTACAATTCGGCCTCTGTAGTGATCCAGGGCTGGTGAAACAGGCACATTTCAATAGTCTGGGGATCCTTTCAATGTGTAGCACCTCTCTCCTCACCCTACATTATATCTCGCTTAATATACCTGGCTGTGTTCACTCTGCTACTCTTACGTGAGGCCAGAACCTCTTAACAGGCCCACTTGTTGCTCCAACTCAATGCGCCCCCATCAGTGGACTCCACATTCAGCAATGTGCCTGGAATCTGACAGCAGAGGAGTGTCCTCAAGTGCCCCAACCTCCCTAGGGACAGACTCCCGATGCCTGTCTTCCATGGACTGCACATATTTCCCTAGCTCCAAGAACATGACTCCCGAGTGGCAACGTGGTCTCAGGTGAAAGTCATTCCTCATAGTGCAGGAATGAGAAAACAGGAATGTCTGGATTGCTTGGTGGCCCTCTCTGGGATGTTCTTACACAATGCCCCTTCAGCTCTGATCTTGTCCCTTGAAAAGGCTGGGAACCTGTCTGAACAAGTGCTATTTCTGCAGGCTGTCCTCAGACATCTGATGGTGATCAGTTTTCCCAAACCACTGGTGGGACTGGTCTGCAAAGAACTGGGAAGGAGGCCTGCATGAACCAGGGAGATAGAAGCCGGCCTGGACAACACGGCAAGACTGTCACAAAGAACCAGCCTGGTATCTTAGAAGGGAATAGGGTTCATATGCATATATTTCAGATGTTTTAGGATTTTAAGTAACTGGGTAACTAACTGGTGGGTGAAACTAGTACTGATCACCCAGAAAGGACGCCAGCAGTGACAGACTCCACGTTATAGGAAGGGTTCAGAGGACTAAAATATTTATGGCAGTCTTTTTGTGTTCTATTAAAACTTCACTTTTAACATCCAGTTTTATTCTTCACATCAACAGACTGCAGAATTTCTTTCCTAAAGCTTTTGCTCCATGTGAACACAGTTTCTCCCATTTTGAAAGAGCAAAGGAATGGTGGCACACACCTGTTGCCCAATGCTCAGGAGGCTAAGGCAAGGCAGTCCACAGGTTCCAGGCCGGTTTGGGCAATTTAGCAAGACAGTCTCAAAAACGAATTTTTCAAAGCCTGGGATATAGCTGTTTCAGAGCACTTTCCAAGTATAGACAGCACCATCTTTTTAACAGCTAGTACTGAAAAAAAGCAAGCAACACAAGTACTACAAAAAAAAACTATGCAGATTGATTTCTTGATGTCTGAAAGCTTACACAGAAGAGAATTCAGAGTAGAATTGTAAGATTCACTAGGCCTCTTTCAGTTTTCATGTCCTACAA
>NW_004524825.1:2877371-2884004 GCF_000260255.1 Octodon degus
AAATAACTACAGAGAGAAACAACTACAAGTACCTCCTTGTTTTAGTAGATACCGTCACCAGATCGCCAGAGGCCTACACCACCCAATCAGAGTCAGCTCTGATAGTGACAAAAACTTACTGACAGAGATTATTCCCACATTCGACTTGCCCATTACCCTGGGGTCTGACAGCGGCCCAGCTTTTCTAGACCAGATTACTCAAAAATATTGGATACTATCCTCAATGTCTTTTTAGATAACTGACCTGATATCTGCCTTAATTGGACCTGTTCTCCTGTTCTTTTGGCCCTGGATATCAGGCCCTGTATCCTAAACTGTTTAAGTATGTTCCACAAAGAATCCAGATGATAAAATTAATGATGTTGAGGTCGAACTATAAGCCCGTCATACCCCCAGACCACGCAAGTTATGAGGTTCAAATAAATCAAAAATTTGATTACCAGAAAAAAACAGTGGGGAATGTAATGGGTTAACTGAACATTGTGCTTTAACTGTGGGGAATTATTAAAAAAAAAGCAAACCCATGTGCTTCCTGTTATCTACTTGAAGGAATGAGTTCTCACACCCTGCTCAAGGCTGTTTAGCAGTGAGTTACTGGTTCTTGTTAGGCAGCGAGCTGAAACAAACTCCCTCTCTAACCATCTCCTGTAAACAAAGTCAGGTTAAGATGTATTTTAAAAAAGCATGTACTTATTGCTAAGCTGTAAAACACCCCTTAGTTATAAACAGATATCAAATTTGCTTACCACGCAGCATGTGATTTCTGTTATATACCCCTTTGTACCTACATTCATTGTCGCTCAGTCTTCTGCATGAGAGCTGGTTAACCACCCTGAGCTCAGTAAAGGCTCTTAAAACTACTGTCTGCCTGATCCTATATTGAGTGACCCATAACAGTTATGTGTTGTGAGGTCACTTAGGTACATGAGGAAGAGGTATTTTTATCTCTACCTCCTCCCTAGTCTCTTGTGCTCTTAACTGCCATGGAATGACCACATTCCTTAGCTGTGCCATTATGCCTTGCCATGTCTGTCTTTGATCTGGCCTACCATGGCCTGGATCTACTGAAGTCATGATCCAGAATCAATAGATCTTCCGTTAAGAACAAGTTTTTGGCATATTGTCCCAGTTAGAAGATGTAAGAAATCTAGAGAATTGACCAAGACTAAGCCATTACTATGACAGAACCTATTTTTTAAAGATTTTTTCTTATCTTTCCTTTTTTATTCATTTGAATGAGAAAAGAAAGATAAAATAGCAATGGAACAGTTTCAAATCAGCTAGTAAGATGGTTATAATAATTAATATATTGCACATTGTTGTCTTTGTACTAGTTATTGAGAAGGCAGGATACAGACATACTATCTTGTCTAAACAATAGTGAACTTGAGTAGCCAAAACATTTGGAAAGTAATTTGCTTGGGAAATTTTGCACGGTTTGGAGATGTAATGTAGAGAAGCCCTATAATGTAGTGAGCAGTGCTTGATGTGCAAAGCCACTCAGATGTCAGAGAAAGGACAAGAGGCTAGGAAAGGATAAACCTAAGGGCCAGGCTCAGGGAATTTGGTCTAGGAATAAGAGAACTACTGCCAGCTGCACTCAACATCATAAGCATGAAACTCTGGAACAAAATTTGTCATTTGCTATTTCTGGAAATTTTGTAGGAGACTAAGGGTAACAGAAGTGAAGTAATTAATTCGGCATGGAAATCACAAGCCAGCCGATGGTCAGCTTGTGTCATGTTTATTGCTGAATGCTATAGGAAAATCAATGAATGTCATAAAAAACTCCTATCTGAATGATATTGAAGCTCTACTCTTTTACTAGAAAGACCCCCTCAATGTTGAGCCACTGATGTAATGATTGGTCAAAGAATAATATTACAAAGAAGCACTTTCTATAGGGCTAAGAAAAAATATGCCTTATGAACATGTAAGAAAACACCCAGTCTTCACCCATGACAGGACTAAGGGTTTAAAACTGTTATTCTTTCATTTCTGCATGAAGCCTGTAGGATTATGCACGTTCAGTACTGCCCAAGGAGGTGTCTCCCTCAGTTTATCCATCAGGATGCGCAGTAGCCAAATGGAAGGGCGCTTTTCCTCTGTACAAGGTAATGAAGATACACATTGGTATTTGGATTTTTAGGCATGAAGTCAAGAGATATGGAATCTAAGAAGGTATAACCCACATTTCAGAAAAAAAAATATGACATGGTCTCACTTCCTGACAAGAGTTCATGAGAGGGCAATGTATGAAGCTCTGAGAGAGAAATGAAATTTGCTATGAGGACTCCAGTAAACTGGAGTTAGAATTTACATGGATTCTTTCTGAGAGAAACTACTGGACTAGAACAGAGCCAGCACAAGGAAAACTCTCGAGGGCTGCAACTGAAATGTCCACTGGGACAAGGATGTTCTCATAAAGTGGAGCTCACATTGGTCTAGGGCTGCTGGACATAGACCAGTGGGACTTAATGTCTGTTCTGTATAGTTTTAATGTTTCTTTAATCCAATTCTATTCTATCCTCCATTGTTCTTTTTTAGAGTGTAAATGCTTAACTCATGCTCTTGTACACTTATAGTATTCACCTTTTTTCTCTTAGATAAAGTAGATGAGATTTTGCTGGGAGTCTTTTGAGGAGACTACACTAGGTATTATCGATTTACTGACTTTGGCTAATCTGAGAATGGAAAGACCTGCTATTGCAGTGCAGCACAGTATGCTCTTAGTGTCAAGAGCAGAATATCACAGATGAGATCCCCAGTGTTGCCTGAAACATTGAGGCTGGGAGTGGGGCCTGGTAGGAAATGGAGAGTCTCTTAGGGTGTGACTAATAGTGGGCTCCCACTCTCTGCCCCGACCCCTGCCTCTGTCTGTCTCTGTCTCTGTCTCAGTTTCTCTCTCTGCCTGCCTCTCTCTCTCTCTCCTATCTTCTTTGATATGTTCAGAATTTCTCATTCATAGTCCTCTGCACTTTAATTGTCCTATGGCACCAACAAAATATATACAAATCCCCCCAAAACTGTGGCACAAAATATACCTCTTCTGCTTTGATTTCATTGATGTGTATTTTCTCCTAATCACAGAAAGTCTACAAGAAATAGATATATAGAATTCCCTGTAGATACAGATTGATATAGTGCCAGATGTGATTTATCTTTTGCACATGGATGTATAAATGCTTTAGGCTCAATGACTATGAGATACTCCCTTCTCACCTATCTCCCTCCTTGGGTCAGATACGACCGTTGATTGTGCTGTGCATGGTGTACAGAAGGGAAGATGAAGCCTGTGTTAGGCCAAACAGAAGCTTAAACAATTGTGTTTGAAAGGAAACTTCCACCAGGTGGAGTGGATTCTGAATCACACACGACAAGAACAAAGGGCAGTGGAAGACTCCTTTATCTAACTTGGTCCATACACAAGGGGAGTAGAGTCACAAACTATTCTTCTTTCCTAGGATCCAACAGTAAGACTCTGCCCCTGGCTTCAGACCTCACGCTTTCCATTGAATCCCCTGTTCTGATCCCTTGTCTAACAGCTTTACCTGATCTAGTGCTCTTCTGTGATATTCCATAGGCTTTCCACTTAGTTATCTAGAAGAACACCAAAATTCTAAATCCTCCTGTAAAGCCTGTGGGGAAAACCCCAACACCTTCCCCATAGCCTGGCCACAGGAATCACTTCTGGAAGCACAATGAGGAGAGGGAGAGGTTGCAAAAGCCTCTGCCAGTTCTTCCAGTTCATTAGAGAAGCAGTGTGCTTGTGAACCTCATAAGGATCAGCAATGGGAATTCTATGATAGGAAGTGTTGTTATGGACATCCTCTCATAGGAGTGAGGACAGAGACCTTAGGTGCATCCCAAGAATCACCAGAGGTCAGGGCTGGGAGGTTGGGGCACAGAGTGATTTGCCCTTGGCAGAAGGTGTGACAAAGCAGGCCTGTCTGAGACCTAAGGACCAAAAACAAATGGGCCCTGCACATTTTGTCTCATAGGAAAAGCAAGGATGTCCTTTCTGTCAATGCACTGAACTCTGCCTAACTGAAGGATGGTACATGGGGGACAGATGCATCTCTTCCAGAAAAATCACTGGCTGCCATTCACTGCACATCTATCTTATTGGGAATTCATCCCTGGAGTTTATTCTGTTCCCCTGATGTATTTCTAATGCTATCTCACTGCTGTTAGTTCATGAAATAAAGGGGGGGGCATATCCTCCAAATGTGCTCCATGTTTCTACCTTGCCTTTGGCTGCTCAATGTTGTATTATTTTTTATTGTTTAAATAATACAAAATAGTAAAAGAAAAACACTAAACAAGAGAAACATTAGAGCCCATACAAATTTCACTAAACAAACTGATAGAGATTCAACAATGTTTGCTGTACTACGTGATGCTATCTTCAAAGTAGTTGTTCAGCATACCAAATTAAACACACGCATAGTTGGTATGACAAAAACAATAGAAAACAAAACCCCAAGAAAAAAGTGACAGGGGCTGGCAAGATAGGCCAAAGGACTAAACACCTGCTTAGGCAAGCACAGGGACAGGTTCAACCCCCAGCACCACATGGTATTCCGCCATGCCCTGCAGTGCACTGAGGCTGCCAAGGAGTCCCAGCACGGTGGCTCATACCTGTGACCTCCTTGGGGAGGTAGAAAATCAGAGAATCACTAGGAGTCTGATCTGCATAGTGAGATCATGTACCAAGTACAAAAAGAAAGGGTTAAAAAATTAAAACGAAAAAATATGAATATCAAGAAAACAATTTGAAGCATTAATTGTTCCCTTCAAAATACCAACCTAAATTGGGAATATAATTTTCCAGATTAGCCTGAGCATATATATAACTATATCTTCTCCCTTTTCCTTTTGTTCTTTTTCCCATCCCAGTTTTTCCTTCCCATTGAACAAATGTTTTTACATTCACAGTATCTATTAAAACATTCAAGTTTTATTTACTCTTTCAGGTTTTCATACTCGGGAGGTAACATGATGTTTGCACATTTGGATCAGATTTATTTCACTTAATATAGTATCTCTCTGCATCCATTTATCTGCAAAAACCTCAAATTTATCTTCTTTATACCTGAATATAAAGAGACACACCATATCCCACTGTCACGATACCCAACTTTTAGAAACAGATAAAAAAAACCAGATCAAATTACTTGACAAAAAATTAACAAAGTGTTATCAGATTTCAACCAATCCTTTGCATGAATGGGCTTGACAGAGATCTACAGCTACCCAACAGCAGAATGCACATCCTGCTATGCCCTACAGGGGGAGGTGTCCACCTGAGATCACTGCTAGGCCACAGAGCATGCTCCTGAAAGAACCTGAAAGAGTACAGTAGGCAGTGTGAAAGGGAAGAAAACTGTTCAAAGGGAGCCAGTCCTAGCCCAGGTCCAGTGAGTGTGTGGAGAGCTTCCTGCTACCCTGCACTGGCAGGACCAGTCCCAGACCAGGCACAGCGTGGGCCGGACCCTCTCCAGGCCCATTGGGCCACCCCCACTGCTCCGCAGTACCTCCCCCACGCCGCCCGCCCAGTAGGAATTTCTGCTGCATCCGGGAACCCCCAGACACAGTCCTCGCCCAGGTCTGGTGAGTGTGTGGGAGAGCTTCCTCTTCCCCCTACTTCACCTTGCCACCTCCAGGCACAGCGCAGGCCTGGCATACATGCCTGGGGTGTAATCCTGCAGCTGCAATCCCTGCAGAGAGTGCAGAGGATAGATCCAATCAGCTAGTCCAGGAGCAGAACATCTTGGCACAGGGGCAAAACAGGTTCACCCTCAAGGGCAGCAGGGGGATGGAGCTGAGCACAGTGGCCAGACCCAAGAAGGACGCAGCTGGATAAGTCCAAACTTTGTAGAGCTGCACCTGAACTTCAGTATGTGCGAAGGTTATAACTACAGCAAAGATGTACAACAAAGGTCAGAAGACAGTGCTACACAAAATGACAAAAAAGAAAAAAATGCAGCCTCAGAACCCAAGCCCACCTGTAACAAGTGCAGAGGACACAAACACAGAACAAAGTGAAAATCACACACCTGAAAGCAATGAATCAACAGCTTCTGAAATAAAGAAAGAGCAGAAGAAAGATTTAGAAGACCTCAGATTGGAAATGAAAAAAGAAATCCCTGAATTAATAACATCTGCAGTAAAGAATCAAATGCAGAAACATATGCAAGCAACCCAGTGCCCACCCAGAACTAGTGCGGAGGACACTAGCTCGGCTCAAATGCATGAATTATGAGCGTCGATAGTAAATAAGCAACAGCAGAAAGATAAAGAGGAAATCAGAGCGCAATTCTTTTCTGAAATAAAAAAGAACTCACAGAACTCATAGCAGAAGAAGTAAAGAAGTAACTACAAAAACAAGAAGGAAACCAAATCTGAAAGAAACACTGCAGTAAAAGAATGTCTAACTGCTTCTAAGGAAGATTTTGATAAAAAAAATAGAGGAGATTAGAAAAATGATGGATTCCCTGAATGAAGAATACAGGAAAGAAATAGATCGCATGAAGCAGAGTCAAAGAGATATACAGGAAATGAAACTCTCAATCACAAGCTTGGAAAACCGTTTAAGTGAATGTGAAGACAGAGTTTCAGATCTTGAAGATG
>NW_004524825.1:2887705-2901434 GCF_000260255.1 Octodon degus
ATATATGAAAAATGCTCCACATCACTAGCCATCTGTGAAATGCAAATTAAAACAACATTGAATATCATCTCATCCCAGAAAGAATGGCTATCATAACGAAATCACCCAACAACAAATGTCCCCGCTGAGGCCTCTTTCTTGGCGCGAAAGGCTCGCTAGGGGCATATCTAGATTATTTGGGACCCTCTCTCGGCGGGGAGACCCCTCTCTCCACCAGAGCCTGTACCCCTGAGTCCAACCGGGCCCACCCACAGGATTCCTCTGAGGCTGGCGCCTCAGAACGGGACCTCAGCAGCTCCGACAGGAAGCCAACTCGAAGCTGCAGTGGGCGTTCGTGGGCAGCACACCCGGATTTGTGCCCGGGGTCTCCCAGGGCTCACAGCAGGAGGGGAACGCAATTTTCAAGGTCCCCTCTGTCCTGGTGGGATATTCAGCCTCTTGGCTCTGGAAGAGCCTGAACCACCTTCTTCTATGCACACCATGTATCCACCTCCTGCGGAATACGGAGCCTGATTCTCATTGTAACAATTCAACTCCTTCATGGTGCAGGGCTGAGTCCAGTCCTGCACCTCGGTAGTTTACCCGACCTCCCTCTGTGGGAGAGCTTCCTCAGTCCTTTACTCCACTCACCTTGAAATCAAAGTATACCCTTATTGCCTCTGCTCCTCTCCGCTGAACCCAGTATCTCATATAAAGATCCTAGCTTAGGAATGGAGTAGTGGTCAGTGTTTAGAAGTCACATCTGGGAGCTTGTCAGCTGCTGCATAAAATAATTTTCTAGGTCCATATCATCCACCTAGGGGCCACCAGCTTGGATTTCTTTGGGTCTAAGATCCCATTATGTTTGAACCGCTGTATACTTAGTCCAGTCCAAGGCCCTGATTCTCCGAGTCAGGAGCATGCAAGGGACTGGTGGTTTTTCTTTATGGAATTTCTAATGCAACTGTGTGGCATTTACTCCAATTCTTGCTACTGTGTTTCTACTGCATTCTATGTACATTGTCAGAATAGGGATTGTTTTGCAAGCCAGGCCTCACCTACAGGGATAGATTCAGAATGATACTCATACTGTGTCTACTGCAAATAAATTTTCCCTTTCCCTGCCATTCTGATTTTTCTCCTGAGACCATTGTCATCCGTTTTGTGAGGCGATGCTTAATCTGTGCCATATTGTAGAGCCAGAGATGGAAAACTTTATGCAACACATTTTGACATGGATTATCTATGAGGTCTAAACTCTGACCCCAACTGCCCTCCTCCTTCCCAAACATAAGAACCGAGTCGACAGTCTTCCCTCTCTCATAGGTCCTCCTGAGCTCTGATGTTTATATTCGTTTGATCCTGTGTTTGGAATCCTTCTTCCTCTCCCTCTCTTTCCTTTTGTTTCCCAGGGAAATTCAGAATGGAAAGAGTGATGCATTTTTGTCCTTTTTCTGCTTTAAGGAAATCTTATTTTTCTCTTCCTCATCAATAAATGTGATGTATTGAATGTTTTTCAGAATTATTGGAATGATATGGGAGGAAACCTTCACACTTGTCTCTATAAGACCTCAGCGATTTGGTGGCCTGGATTGAAGACAGTTTATGTTTTATCTGATGTAATATAAATATGTTTTCATGTATTTGGAAGAGGGTCTCTCTGTGCCACTCGTGCTCATAGCAATCTTCTGGTTTTCAGGTTCTCTGCCACTGCAATTACTGGTGTGTTTCACTAGTTTGGTCTCTATGGCAAGCTCAGGCTGCCAGGGGGCAGGGCTGGCATGCCATGTGGAACCCCAGTAACTGTGCTTGCCCAACCTGGCACTCAGTACACTGACCTTTCTCGCCGGCCCTAATATAAATCTTTAAGTATAAAAAATATTTAGGGTATTGAAGAGCTACCACAATGATTTCTTTAAGAGTAACCTCAGCTATTCTTCAAACAACCATCAAATTGAATGTTCAGGGGATGGAGAGATAGCTCACCCATATAATCACCTCTTGGCAAGCAAAAGGACCTGGGTTCAATCACCAGTACCAAGTGCCTGACTGGCCCCACACTCTGCACTCAGAGTTGGCCATAAAAATCTGGGAAGGTGGCGCACACCTTTAATCCCAGGGCAGGGGAGGCTTCAACAGGAGGATCACTATGAGTCTAAGCTCCATTACGAGACCCTGTAGATAATACATGAATTGAAAAAAAGGAATATACAATAATGATTACTAGAAATTGGGAAGGTACATAGTGAAATGTATAAATCATGGATGGATGAGTTTGTTCCACAGTATCCATGTTTGAAATATTGCAGAAGACTCTACTATGGTGTACAACTTACACATATTAAAGAGAACAGAGGTAAATCATGAAGGCGCATGAATAAGTGCTATGCGTATATCTAACCAGTTTTCCTATCTAAAGATTTCAGTATGATAGATTTCACTGTTGCATGATCTAAATCTGTAAAGTATCTAACAATTTTCTTCTGTAACACAATAATGCTATTGTTTAGATTATATTATCCCTCAAATGTTTCTTTTTTGTTCATTTTAATGACAAGAAAAGATAAAATATCACTGAAACTGTATGAAAACAGGTTAGCAGGTCAGTTACAATAATTAATACATTGCATATTATTGTACGCAATCGACTAGACCATGCATTCTGATGCAAGTCACTTTATTGGGGGCATCAAACAGGCTGGCTTTCTAGCAGAACAACACAGCAGTGAACAAAGCGGGGACAAGTGTCTTTATAGGTTCTTTCAGGGAGGGTGATCACTGGCTGGAACAAGCTTGGGGAGAGCTAATCTTGGCAGGCCTACCTGATCTGTGGGGGACCTTTAAATTTAACAGAGCAAAGTTACATGATTGATTGCCCAGGACAAAATCAGGTGGACCTGTTCTGTGGTTTTGGGTTTGGCTCTGCATGGGGCTGTGGCAGAAAGATTTGGGGGCATGGTGTCTGGGAAACCAAGAGGGAGAGTGTTTGGGGCAAGGTATCTGAGAAATATTGAATCCTGACCAATCATCCCAGACTCTATTAGATAGAAAAAGGGCAAAGAAATCCTGTGGCTACCTCCTGCTGAACAGGGGCATTGTAAGGCCGAGAGTCTGGAGATCAGGGCAAGGAGTTGTCTTCATTGAAGGGGGATCACTGGAGCAAGGCCTGGTAGGAGTGATCTGAGAGAAACATTTGGTTAAAACATTGGATTATCAATATGGTGACAGTACTGCAGATGAGGGAAATGAAGCAGCGTGCTACTGTGAACACAATAGGAAGCGCCATGAGGCGCCCTAGAAGAGGAGTGAGCCAAAGGAAGATGGAGTTTTATGTATCGAGGTGTGACACAGAAACAGCTGTGTGTCTATTTTGTGTTGCTTGTCTGGAGGTGTGTTGAACATGCGAGGTTGTGGGAGAGCGGAATTGTAAAAGGGAGCAATCAATGGCTAAAGGCTTTTTGGGAAGAGGATAGGTGTTTGTGTGTGTGTGTGTGTGTGTGTGTGTGTGTGTTTGTGTTTGTGTTACTGGACACGGCTGGGGTGGCTGTGAGATTAGGCCTTGGAATGGACATGTCCAAGCAATACTTGGTGAGGTTGGTGGTCTATGTAGAAGCAAGAAGGCAGTCTGTGATCTGAATGTGTCATTTTACCAAGACCGCGTTGAAGGGGAGGAGTAAGGAGATGATGAATGGAGGGCTTGAGTCCCCTCCAATGTTGGGGACTATTGGGTATTGGGAATGTAGGGAAACACCATGGGATCTCTGAGGCACGCCAGTGTAGGAACAACATGTGTGGTGTGAGTGGGACTAGAAGTGTCTCAGAGTATGTGGTCAACAAGAGAAGGGGGAGGGAAGAGCTGGCTCTACATTGAGGTTAGGTTCATAGGATAAGCACTGTGGGAAGACAGGGAAGAGAGACACAGACCGTTTGAATGACATCTCTCCACACTAGAGTTATGGAGTACGTAGGATTTATAAGGAAATCGTGAGTGGAGAACAGTGTCTGGAGTAGGCAGGGAATGTCTCAAGTTGTCATGTAGGCCATCCATCAACACCCACTATGCAGACTGTAGATCTAATACAGCAACTTTTGAATTCAGGAAGAACACTATATGTGGTGTCAGTGTCAGTAAGAAAAAACATTTTTTTTAACCTGAGATGCCCAGTAAGACTTGGGACCTTAACAATGATATCTTGATATGGTCCATGAACCCCAAGCTCTGTTGTTCCTCTTCATCAGCAAGACCAAGCAAATGAAGCATTGATGGATCTGCTGTGGCAAATTTTCCTGTGTGGGCAGGGAATTGCATGACCTACCTGCTCTCTGGCGGACAGGGCAGTCGCATTTCCAGTGACCCTCCAGCTTGTAGATGGAACCAAGTCTGTAAGCTGGGGCACACTCTTGCCCTTCTTTGCTGCACTTGCAGGAAGAGCTCAGGTGGCAGCATTGTTTAGGTTCAGCATTATCTTGTTAAGGTCTTATATTAATGGGAGGCCTGAGTGTCAGCAAAGAATTGGCACTTGTGTGTAGTAAAATTTGGTCTCTAGTATTGAAGGCAAGAAAAGTCAGGTTAAGTAAGTTTCCTTGTGAGGTTTGAGGGCTGATATTTGTCTTTTTAGCTTGGCATGAATCTCATGAGCAGATCAGGATATAAAATAGGTATTAATAGCTCGGGTCTCCTCCACCTCTCCAGACTCAGCCCAGGCCCGGCTTGTGGATGAGAACTTCTGCCACGCTCTCAGGGCTCCTCCAGCCCCAGCCCAATTCCAGGCCTAGGAAGTGTGTGGGAGAGCTTCCATGCTCCCCTTTACCTGCTGGGCCCCTTCGGACCCAGCCTAGGTCCCTATGGTGAGTGAAAACTTCCACCCCACTCTTCGGACCCCACCAGACCCAGCCCAGGCCTGACATACAGGCCTGGGGTGAGACTGAAGCTGAAGATGCTGCAGACAGGCTAGGGGCCAAAACCACCCAGCTAATCCAGGAGAAGAACATCTTGCCAGAGGGGCACTAAAGGTTCACTTTTAAGAGCTGCAGCAGGAAGGAGCTGAGAACAGCATCCAGACCCAAGGCAGGAACAACTATGAATTCAAACTTCATACAACTGCACCTGAATTTCAGTAAGGCTAAGGCTATAACTGCACCAAAGCTCGACACCAAAAGTCAGAAGATAGTGCTATACATAGTGATCAAGATAAGGAGCAAAATGCAATCTCAGGCCCTGAGCCCACCTAGAACAAGTGCAGAAGACACTAGCATAGAAGAAATTGGAAATTACACGGCTCAAATGTCTGAATCAATAGAATCTGAAGAAAGGAATAACTGCAGAAAGTATAAAGGAACTCAGATCAGAAATAATCTCTTAAATTAAAAAAAAAGAATTCTCCAAATTAATAGAGTCTGAAGTAAAGAAACAAATGCAGAAACATATAGAAGAAATCAATCATAAATAATTTCTGAAGTAAAAGAATTAATAACTGCTTCTCAGGAAGACCCTGATAAAAAATAGAGGAGATTACACAAATGATGGAATTCTTGAATGAGCAATATATGAAAGAAATAGATCACATGAATCAGAATGAAAGAGATATATAGGAAATTAAAATCTCAGTTACAAGCTTGCAAAACCATTTGAGTGAAAGTGAGTACAGAGTTTCAGATCTTGAAGAAGCCATAGCAGCTAGTGAAAAGTTAAGAAAAGATCTCTTAAAAACAACTAGGATGCAGGAAAAAATAATTTAATACCTGCAAGATGATGCAAAAATGAACAATCTGAGACTAATAGGCATCAATGAGAAAAAAGGATTTAACACAAATGAGATAAAAAAAGAATATGGGTGGAACTAATAGCAGAAAACTTCCCAAATATGGGGAAACAATCTGACATTCAGGTAACAGAAGCATATAGAACTCCTACCCAATTAAAAACACATTGATAATAGTCAAGATAAATCCAGCAGAACAATATGTTGAAAGCTGCTAGAGAAAAGAAAGAGATCACATTTAAAGGAATACCCATCAGAATGATGGCAGACTTCTCTTCACAAACCATGAAGTCAAGAAGAGCATGGAGCAGAGTATTTCAAGTTCTCTATGAAAACAAATTCCAGCCGAGACTACTAAACCCTGCAAAATTCTCTTTCAAGTTTGATGGAGAAGTGAAATACTTCCATGAAAAACAACAGCAAAGATTTTCATGATGAAATAGCCAACCCTACACAGACTACTAAAAGATGATCTAGACAAGGATGAAAATGATCAGAACTCCATGAAAAATAACAAAAGGAATCCACTAAACAGTGAAAACAATAAACACAAGAGAAAAAGGAGTAAACAAAAGCAGGTAAATAACATGACAATTGTAAGTCCATATATCTCAATTATAATCATCAATTTAAATGGACTAAAGTCACCAATTAAAAGAAATAGACTGGCACAGTGGATCAGAAAGCAAAATCCAACAGTATGCTGTATACAAGAACCACATTTAAGTCATAAAGAAATTCATGGGCTGAAAGTCAAAGAATGGAAAACAATACTACATACCCCAGCATCTCAAAACAAAGCAGGGGTAGCAATCCTGTCCTCAGAGAGTCTCAACTTCAAACCAAGAATGATCAAATGAAATAAAGAAGGCCACTATATACTAGTTAGGTGAAAAACTCAAAATGAAGATGTAACACTCATAAATATGTGAGCACCAAAAAGAGGAGCAATCAACTGAATAAGACAAATCTTAATGGACACAAATATCTAATATCCAATCCCACAATCTGAACAGGAGACCTTAATACCCCCTTATCCCTAAAAGAAAGGTCAAATAGACAAAAAATGAGGATAGAGGTAGCAGAACCAAACCAGAGCTCAGAACAAATGGACTTAGTGGACATATACAGAACGCTTCACACAACCACAGCTGAATACACAGTTTTTTCAGCTGCATATGGGTCATTTTCTAAAATAGACCACATACTGGCCCATAGGTTATGCTTAAGCATATGCAAGAAAACAGAAATTATTCCATGCATATTACCTGATCGCAGTGCAATACAACTGGAAATAGGTGACGAAAGAAACCAGAAAAAAACTCATAAATGTATGGAAATGAAAAAAAAAATACCAAAAACACCCTCCTCAGCAAAAACCGGGTCATAGATGAAATTATAAAATTATAGAAGAAATTGAACAATATCTACAATTCAATGAAAATTCAAGCAAAACTTTTCGGAATGTATGGGATGCAATGAAAACAGTTCTTAGAGGGAAATCTAGAGACGCAATCACACACATTAGGAAAACAAAATGGGGACAAATAAACACCCTAATGTTGCACCTACAACGACTAGAAAAGGAAGAGCAAACCAAGCCCAGAGCCCAAAGACGGGAGGAATTCATACAGAATAGAGCTGTAATTAACTCAATGAAGACAAAGAAAACACTTCAAAGAATTAACAAATCAAAAAGTTGGTTTTTTGAAAGATTCAATAAAATAGAAAAAACCCTTACCTAACATCATCAAAAAGAGGAAAGAAAAAACTCAATTACAGGCAATAAGGAATGAAAAGGGAGTAATTGCCACAGATCCAGTGGAAATTCAGAAGATAGGGAGAGCTACTTTGAGAATCTTACTCTCACAGAATAGAAGACAGAGAAGAAATGGCAAGATTCCTGGAAAGGTACAAATTACCCAAATTGAATGAAGAAGGTATAACAACTCTCAATAACCCAATAACAGTCAATGAAATACAAAATGGAATAAAAAGCTTAGCAACAAAGAAAAGTCCAGATCTTGATGGATTCACAGCTGAATTCTACAAGGAATTTGCAGAAGATACATTCCTTATACTCCACAAACTCTTCAATGAAATTGAAAATGAAGCAATCCTCCCAAAATGGTTCCTGAAGGCAGGTTTTATACCGATACCAAAACCAAAGAAAGACACAACTAAAAATAGAACTACAGGCCAATTAATCACTCTCATGAACATAAATGCAAAAACCCTCAATAAAATCCTAGCAAATAGATTACAGCAAATCATCAAGAAGATTGTATGCCATGAGCAAGTAGGATTCATCCCAGAGATGCAAGGATGGTTCAATATATTCAAATCTATCAATGTAATACACTATGTCAAATAGAGCCAAATGTAAGAACCACATGATCATTTCAATTGATGCCACAAAGGCTTTGGACAAAATCCAAAACTCATACAATTTTCAAAGTCCTGCAGAAAATTAGAATAGACAGCCTCTGCTTTAATCTGATAGAAGCCATCTATGACAACCCAACAACTAACATAATTCTAAATAGGGAAAAGCTTCAATCTTTTACTCTCAGACCTGATACAACACAAGGATGTCCTGTATCAACACTGGTATTCAATATAGTTCTGGAATCATTAGCTAGAGCCATAGACAAGAAAGAGAAATCAAAGGAATAAGAATAGGTAAAGAAAAAGTAAAACTATCATTATTTGCAGATGACATTATACTTTACTTTGAAGACCCAAACATTTCCATCAAGAAGCTACTAGAATTGATACAAAACTTCAGTAGCATAGCAGGATACAAAGTCAGTACCCAAAAGTCAATAGCATTCCTTTACAAAGATAACAAACACACTGAGAAGAAAATAAGAGAAACGATACATTTTTCAATAGCATCAGAGAAAATGAAATGCTTTGGAATTAAACTAACTAAAGAAGTCAAAGATGCCTTCAATGAAAATACAGTACTCTGAAAAAAGAGATTGTAGATGATTTGAGAAAATGGGAAGATATTTCCTGCTCCTGGATAGGAAGAACAGACATTTTGAAGATGGCCAGAATACCAAAATTAATGTACAGATTTCATACAATCCCTATAAAACTACCACCAACATCCCTCACAGACCTTGTGAAATCAATCCCAAAATATGTTTGGAACCAGAAAAGACCTAGAATAGCGAAGACAATCCTGGGCAACAAAGACAAGGCAGGAGGCATTACAATTCCCGATTTGAAGTTATACTACAAAGCTACTGTGATAAAATCAGCATGATATTGGCAACAAAATACACCTGAGCATCAATGGAATAGATTAGAAAATATAGAGGCCTCTATGAACATACTCAGCCAACTTGTCTTCAACAAAGGGGCCAAAGAAGCTTACTGGAAGAAAGAGAGCCTCTTTAAGAAATGGTGCTGAAAAAACTGGCTCTTTACATGCTGAAAAGTAAAACTTGACCCAGGTCTATCACCATTCACTAAGCTAAAGTCAAAATGGAGTAAAGATCTAAACACTGAAATAGAAACACAAAATCTCCTGGAAGAGAAAGTAGGAGGAACTCTTGAAGATATAGGACAGCCAAATAGTTCATGAACAAAAAAGAAATCACACGGGTAATACTGAAAAAATTAAAAACTGGAACTTCCTCTTATTGAGAAGGTTTTGCACATCAAAAGAAAGTATCAACAAGTAAGAGGGTGGTGAATGAAGGCAGGAGACAGGAAAAGGAGTGTTGCTTGACTGTCCTGCTACAATGATGAATGTGGTTAGATTTCTAAACTTGTGTGTAAAAATATGTAATTGTTTATTCCTAATTTTTAAATATATTTTAATTTTTAAAATGTTTTTTGTCATATTCTGTAAGAACCTAAAGTCTTGCATATGAATAATTGATGAAAAATACCCATTCCATGTTATACCTAAGATGTTTGATATTCAGACATATAGTGAGATTAAGTTTAACAGCCTAGGTTGTAAGATAATAACAATAAGCTTCTCTTCTAGAGAGTTAAGAACCTAAGTTTGCAGACCAAAAATTAGAGAAAAATGAGGGCTGCAAGGGCACCCAACATTTGAGCCCTAGTTTTCCACTTTCAGGGAATACTCAAGACATAGGAGAACCCATACTGTAACATCATGTAACTCAGTTTTCTCTCAAATTTTCTGATCAGGAAGATGATGGGGCCACAGAGGAGAGTGATTGATGATGTAGACTGTGCCTAAGGAGAGTCACATAGACAGAAAACATTCTCTCAGACTTTCACAAAGCAAATTGGTCAAGCAATGGCCATGACTCATCCACTTGGCTGACACTGACAAACGATCTACAATCTGAGGTACAGGGTCTCAGCATAAATCCTGAGGGGATTTGACTGACCTTATCAGATACAAAAGCTACAATTCTTGTTACATAGGTCTTGATTTATCTTGGTCTTAACCATCCTGCAGAAAAGTATAAAAATGAGGTATTAAAAAGTAAAGGCATATTATTATGCTGAGCTGTAAAAGGCTCAAGTCAACAACTTCTGACATTGCCAGGCATAAGGAAAACCCACTACTAGTATGGATTGCTGGATTCTTTTAGAATATCTTTCTGAATTCACACACATATAATATTTAAATGACAAAACTAAACATAAAGGGGGATACAGATGAATGTCCAGTTTGTATATGTATATTAAAAATAGTTTGGATAGATATACAGCTACATTCTCTTAATTCAAAGAATAGAAAGATTTGTTCTAAAAATGTTTGTAAACAGGATATCATGTCTGCATCTTGTACAATGAATTACCAGTAAGAAAAAAATATTCAATATATTAATTATTGAAACTGTCCTACTAATTTGATTTGATACTGTCTCATTGCTATTTGTTTCTCAATAAAATTATGGAAAAAAAACATACCAACAAAGTGAAAAGACAACCCACAAATTTGGAAAAAATTATTGACTAATAATCACTCAGACAAATGTCTGCTCTGTAGAGTTTATAAAGAATTAAATACAGCACGACCCCAGAGTTTAAAGACGCAATCCAGAAATGGGCATCCAAGATGAACACACAGTTCTCAGAGGAAGAAATTAAAGAAGCGTATAAACATATGAAAAAATGCTCCACATCACTAGCCACCCGTGAAATGCAAATTAAAATAACACTGAGATAACATCTCTCCAAGGAAAGAATGGCTATTAAAAAGAAATGAACCAACAACAAATGTTGGAGAGGCTGTGGGGAAAAAGGAACCCTTTGCCACTGCCTGTGGGAATGTAGACTGATGCAACCATTTTGGAAATTAGTGTGGAAACTCTTTTAAAATCTAGGCCTGGAATTACCATTTAAACCAGCTATCCCCCTATTGGGAATTTTCCCAGAGGAACTGAAAACTTCATGTCATAGTGATATATGTGCACCTATGTTTATAGCAGCACAATTTGTGATAACCAAATCTTGGAAAGAGCCAAGATGCCTGTCACCTGAGGAATGGATGATAAAGAAGGATTCCTCCAATTGTACAGGATCTGAGCCTGGTTAGCCATCCACGCCCAAAATTAATTTTGTTCTAAACAATTGGATTCATTCTCACTCTTCAGTTGTGAAGAGGGTCTGTAAAAGCTTTTGGAAATCATACCAAATGGGCTGATGTGTGAAGAAAATAGATTCTAGAAGAGATATAAGCCCTTGAGAGTTCTGAGAGAAAGGGGATTTTGGTTTTTCTAGTTATATAAATTACTAGTCTAGAAGGGGACATAAACTATGAAAGGGCAGTCATCGCCACTCAGTTGTTTACAGAGAGAAAGTACTGAGGCTGGTGCTGAGGTTGTAAAAAGATCAGGGTCAGATGGCGGGTGCTGAGAAAAGGACAATCCACTATCAGTGTGTGGCGGACTCAGAGGTGTAGAGGAGTCAGGGCTAGCCAGAGCCGATGGATTAAGAGAGTGATGGTACAATTTAGGGTAAAGGGGGAGACTCGGGGATTTAGATGTCAGAGGCAGTACAGGCAGACTTTTTGGACCCTGAGTAACCTTTTCTGGAGTGGCATCCAGCGCCATCATTCCAGAGGCATGCTGGTGTGAATCCCAGGCATGGCGACAGGTCTTTATCCACTTTGGAGGTTCTTGTAGTACATCTATCTATGTTTGGACATATAGGACTTGATCAGGATGTCTTGGCTTTTTAAATATGACTCTGTGGACCTCATAACCAAAGAAAAGAGTCCTCTGGAGGCCATATGGACTCCAATAGGTGGGGCCACTCCAGTTCACACACGGTGCGGAGATTCCCGGGGGAGACAAGGTCTCTGTAGTCAGCAACTTGCCATCAGAATTCCTGGAAATGATCAAGAATACACTGCAAAGGTGACACAGAAGCAGAAGCACATTGACCCATGGTTATCAGAGTGGAAAATGAGAATTAGCCAAAACACACAAAAATGAAACAGAAACAGGCCTGAGTCTCCGATCTGTAATCATGGAAAGGAGTCGAGTCCAGAGGCTATCACTGCATCCAGCGCCTCTTAGCACTCTCAGAGGGGGCACCC
Source organism: Octodon degus (assembly GCF_000260255.1). Classification (NCBI taxonomy): domain Eukaryota; kingdom Metazoa; phylum Chordata; class Mammalia; order Rodentia; family Octodontidae; genus Octodon; species Octodon degus. Next base: position 2,899,988 of record NW_004524825.1, read on the forward strand.
CGACAGAACAGACACAGATGTCTTACTGGCAAGATCTTTTAGATGGCTCGGTCTAGTCGGTCTGAAAATTAAGATTTATGAGTTGTTGGAGACTCTCCTGGGGCCAGAAAGGTCCCCTGGGGAAATGATTTCCAAAGACTATGGATCCTATGATTGCTCCCCAGTAAAGGAGATCCCAGACGAGCCCCTAAATGTTATGGGTCACTCTGCATAGGAACCAGATGGAAATTTGAATAGAGCATTTTCTTTACTGAGCTCAGGTCTGTCAGCCATGTTTTTACGCAGGAGAAGACTGATGGGCACCTGAACTTAGGTAGAGGGGGCTAGTTATAACAGAAATCACATATAGTTTGGTAAGCGACTTTGTTATCTAGCAAAGAACAAGGGAAAACTGTATTTGACACAGCTGTAAACTGTAACTAAAAGGTCTTTTATAGCTTAGTGAGAAGGGTATATTTTTATAGGATACATCTTAAGCTGAGCATGTTATAGGAGATTGTTAGGGAGGGAGTTTGTTTTAGCTTGTTGTCTTGACAAGAAACAGTTATTTATTGTTAAACAGCGTTGAGCTGTGTGGGTGAATACATTTTTTTAGAGTAGATAACAGGAAGCACAAGGGTTTTTAAATAATTTTTCACAGTTAAGGCACAAAATTCTGTTAACCTTTCACAATGGCCTGAGTCCTCACTGGCCTGAAGGGCTAGGACCATAATGTTGGCTATCCTTGTGGCCCTTCTTTTTCTCTAAATTTTTGGTCTGCAAACTTAAGTTTTTCATTGTCCGGAAGAGAAGCATAATGATATGATTACCCTACAATGTAGGCAGTTGAGCTTAACATCACTATCTGTCTGAATATCAAATGCCTTAGACATAACATAGAACAGGTATTTTACAAAAATCATTGATATGGTAAACTTTAAATCCCCATCGAATGTGAAAAAATAGAAAATTAAAGAAATAAATGAGCAATCGCATATTTTTACACAGAAATTTAACAATCTAACCGTATACAACATTGTAGGAGGATAGTCCTATGACATTTTTTTCTTATCTCTTGAATTCTTTTATTATCTTTTTTAATAAGCATTTACTTGAGAGAGAATATAACAGTAGTTGATATGACATTAGAAGAACTACACTTTTAGAAGATCAGAATAACAGGCTTTCCAAGAATGACGTAGTATTACACATTGCGATCTTCAGTGCAGTTGCTTAGTCCACAGGTATCAGCATAAAGACTTAGGGTGAGAATCCTACCAATTAACTGCTAGCTTGAAAAAATGATGGAGAGACCCAGTCCTACCCAGGACCGGTGAGTGTGTGGAGAGCTTCCTGCTACCCTGCGCTGGCGGGAACAGTCCCAGCCCAGGAAGCAGCGTGGGCCGGACCCTCTCCCACCCCCTCCGGCGGCCACCCACCACTACTCCATACCTCCCCCATCCCTCCC
>NW_004524825.1:2930629-2931271 GCF_000260255.1 Octodon degus
TAAATCTGGAGTGATCCTTAGAGCTCACCAGAAGTTCTCACTCATGTGGTAGGCCTGGGCTTTCACCGTAGGGGTGGAGGGGTCCCAGGACACTATTTTCTTATTGATATGAGGCCACATACAGTGTTCTTTCTGAATTGGCAGTCCTGTGCACTCTAGCTATCGTTATGTTTCTGGGAGTTGACTGCCCACCTGCAAAACCTTCTAGAGAGCACTCCTCCCTGCTGATTCCAAACACTTTTAAACATTTTCTTCGAGACACTTTTCTTTCCTCATGGATTGTTGGTCATCGCAACTTGCTCCAGACCCCTCTAGAGGCAGGGGTACATCTTTGCTTCATTTAGCTAATCACTTCAGCCTTTGGGATGCTAACTGTGATTTCCTGGATCAACTGCTCTATGAAGCTTCTAACGGCTCCTTCTGTAACCTCCTCGACCTTACCACTCCTACACACTGTTTCTTTCACAAGCTACAAGAGACCATTTTAAGGCTTGACTCTCCCACTCCTAAACCAGACCCAAGACTTTTCTCTGTTTACAATCTTTCAAAAACACAGTGCAGTAGAAGTTCTAAGACAGCAAAAGGGACCTTCATTTCAAGCATTAGTGTACTGATCAAAACAGCTACACAACACAGTACATG
>NW_004524826.1:0-1178 GCF_000260255.1 Octodon degus
AAAATACCTGTTCCATGTTATGCTAAGATGTTTGATATTCAGAGAGATAGTGAGGTTAAGCTCAACAGCCTAGGTTGTATGGCAACAACAATAAGGTTCTCTTCTGGAGGGTTAACCACCTAAGTCTGCAGACCAAAAATTAGAGAAAAAGGAAGGCCACAAGGAAAGCCAACATTTTGGCCCTAGTCTTCCAAGGTTAATTAAGACTCAGGACATATGAGAACTTGTACTGTAATATCATGTAATTCATTTGTGTCCCCAATTTTCTGATCAAGCAGATATGAGGCCAAAGAGGAAAGTGATCAATGATGTAGAATATGCCTAAGGAGAGTCACATGGAGAGAAAACATTTTCTCAGGCTTTCACAGAGAGGACATTGGCCAAGCAATGGCTGTGACTCATCCACATGGCTGACATTGACAAAGGATCTACAGTCTGAGGTAGAGCGTCTCAGGAAAAATCCTGAGGGGATTTGACTGACCTCAGATCCACAAGCTACAATTCTTGTTACATAGGTCTTGCTTTATCTTGGTCTTAGCCATCTAGCAAAAAAGTATAAAATCGAAGTACAAGAAATAAAGTCATGTTGTTATGTTGAGCTGTAGGGGACTCAGGTCAACAACTTCTTCCATTGCCAGTCAAGTGGAAGGCCCAATACTATTATGGACTACTGAACTATTTTGGAATATTTTTCTGAGTTCACACACCTATAATATTTAAATGATGAGGGGCCAGGGTGATGGCTCTGTGGAATAAGTGCTTCCCTAGCAAGCACAAGGGCCTGAGTTCAATTCCTGGTTCCACAAAAAAAAATATTAAATGATGGAACTAAACAAAAAAAGGAGATACAGATGAATGATAATTTTGTATCTGTGTATTTAAAATGGTTAGGATAGATATTTGGCTATGTTCTGTTAATGCAATGAATAGAGGTATTTGTTCTAATTTTGTTTGTAAATAGCATATCATGTGTGCATCTTGTACAACACGTAAACACTAGGAAGACAGTATGCAATGTGTTAATTATTGAAACTGTCCTACCAATTTGATTTGAAACTCATTGCTATTCGTTTCTCAATAAAATTATGGAAAAAGAAACAAGTGAAGAATAGCTTAATAGAAGGCACATTTATTTCAATTAAATACCTTCTCTGTGCACTTTCCAATAAATTCACATT
>NW_004524826.1:1278-1746 GCF_000260255.1 Octodon degus
CATATTGTATATGTGTACCTATGCTTATAGCAGCACAATTTTTGATAACCAAATCTTGGAAACAACAAAGATGCCAGTCACTTGAGGAATAGATGAAAAAGATGTGGTATTTTTATACAGTGGAGTATTACTCAGCTGTAAAGTATGATAAACTCAAAGCCCTTACATTTAAGTGGATGCCACCTGAATATATACTTATAAGTGAAGTAAACCAGACACACGTGTAAATATCAGATAGTTTCCCTAGTTTGAGAACTCAAAAGAAGAAATACAAATAGAAAGGTATAATACAATTAAAATGAAAGAATTAACTTGAGGACTAGTCAATGAAGAGAGAGCAAGGAGAAGAGCTAGGAAACATGACAGAGGCAAAGTCATATGTATAAGATGGGTAAGGCAATGACCATGAGAAACTTCATAAGATTTTTTAATCTAGCAGTAAATTGGAAGGATTCTCACCCTGACTAA